>NW_015557072.1:357211-387823 GCF_001515605.1 Sinocyclocheilus anshuiensis
TATATATATATATATATATATATATATTCTTGTTCCTTAGATTTTATTTTAAGATATTTTTGGTCTCTTGCAGAGGTTATTGTATGTCTCAGTAACAAACATGATGACTTAAAAATATTGTTAATTTTTATTATTTGTTATGTCCAAATAACATCTGTTAATTTCTCAAAGCTCACGAGGACTATAGCTCTAGTTCTGTAACCAGCAGCATCTCTAACTCATTATTTCTACAGCAGAAAGTGCCATAGAGGACTGGTATCTCTCAAAACTTCAGCTTCTTATCTGCTACCAGAGATAACCAACCTGAAAGTGAGGGAAATTATTATTATTATTATTTTTATGAGGCAAAAATCTGCATGTTTTAAAATAAACACGCCTCATTAGAACAACCAAACAAACAAACAATCAAAGCTGAAATGCTCTGTATGCTCAATATAAATACATAGAAACCCCGCAAATACATTAAGGCAGGGACTTGAATCCTTCCCATTATAAAGTGACACTATATCCTGATCACGTGGACTTAAATTACAAGTCAAAAGAACAAGAATGTGCAAAATATATATACATGCAATGTGAACTACAGATCAGTTTTTGTTCAGTGAGATCCACTGAATTGACATTGAGGTTTCTGTACCCAAAAATATATTGTGGACCATGACACTAAGACTAAGTAAAAAAAAAAAGATGGTTGGAAATAAGGAAAATTAAAACTTAATTTTTGAACCACTTGGACGGAAAGACTCAACCGAATAATTGGTAAATGCGGTCCAACAAATGGGAAAAGATTAAAAGATGTAGTGTTGAGACAGATGTCAGATGGATGCAGGTGAATGATCTTCTCGTAAAGCCCATGGGGCTTCTCTCGTTAAACTCAAACACAAAGCAGAACTGGTACTCACTTCACTTTCTCAGCCGTCTGAACAGCCGGCAGCTCGACCGTGACCATGCCGTCTGAACTGGTCTTGCCGATCAGGTAGGGTTTGGTGCGCAGTATGTCAGGTGCTGTCATGGTGGAGACACGGTGCTGCAGTCCTCCGGCGCTGTTCCCACGGTTGGTGAGCAGGAAGGAGTACTGCGTCTCCGGCTGAAGGTTGGTGATGAGCTTCTGCGTCAGCTTCCCATCCACCTCCACACTCTGGCCGTTATCATACAGGATCTACGAGGAACCACCGTCACGCCAGACTTTAACCAGTTTTAATGTGTTAGCTGGAGCTAGTGATCCAAAACTTAGTGTGCAGCCTGTGTAGGCATCATTTTAAGGGATGCTTCAAAAGTTAGGCAGCATTAAGAAGATACCTTCTTTTTGCCAAATATTAAATCATAATTGCATCTATCCATCATGCTGTTGTTAGTGCTACTCTGCATTAGAAGGTCCATTGTGAAAAAGAAGTAGATACTTAAAAGTACATACTTACTGCATAATTAGCATACTAAAGAGTATTTATTACAGAAAAAAATATACTTTTATATAATATACTTAAGTGTGAACTGCATCACATTTTTTCAGACACTTAACTGCATTTTACTTGCAATTAAATTAAAATGTATTATAGTTTAAATATATATTAAATACACAGCATAACTTTAGTGTTTTTGACCCACTTAAGTAGGACTTAAGTAAATTTTTTATATGCAATTTCATAATTACTTATGTTGTCTTTGAAATATGGATAAAGTACTGCTGAATGTACTGACAAAACCAAAATATACTTTATAAAATTTTGCTTTAAAAAAAAACATACTTTATTGACGTTTAGTGCAACTTCGTGTATTTAAATGCATTTGTATATTTAGTGCAATTTGATGCATTTAAAATATATAAACTTGTAAAATGTAAAGTTGGAATAACACACAATTAAAATGACAATCAAGTACTTTACATGTGCTTTAGTGTGTTAGTCAACACATCAAAATAAGCTTACTTCTTTAATACACAACAAAATATTATTAAAACATAATGATTTAAAATTAACTTTAAAGTTAATTTAAGACATTATTACAAAGGTCACTTTTTTAAAAGAAACAGACATGAAAGTGTCTCTTTAAGTCACTTAAGTGGACTTTATTTTATTAATATTAGATGCAAGGTTTTTTTTAAAAGCTTTTAAGTACACTACAAGTGCACCTTCAATACAATTAAGCACACTTCTTTTTCACAAAGGGAAGCTGGCTATGTAGACGGTTTGTGGCTCACAGAACCTCACGCACGTCTCTCACCGTAAACGGCTGCGCGGGGTTGTAGTTCTCGGGAATCTCCCACGTCAGCAGCACCGAAGTCTTCATGGCAGCTCTCACGTGAAAATTTTTTGCAAACACTGCTAAAAGAAAGTTGGGGAAGATGAATTAGACAAACAGATCCGCAGCGCTTGGTTTCACCACCTTTTAGGAAGGCAGCTAGTCAACATCAGCCTTACCTGCCAAGCACTTCGCCTGCTACCTCATGAGGACTAGCCCAGAGCTCCAACCTTACCTGCAGCTTACCATCGACTCTCCGCAGGATGCTAACTGATCTCAACTAGCTATGCTAGGGGCATTTTCAGATTCGATTTGCTTCTGAAAACCAAACTCTTTCTCACAGGTGACTTAAGGTTGTAGGAGAAGGCAAACGGGGCCGAGAGGGTGTTGCGAGCCTCCTACCTTGGTTGATGGGTTGCGTTCTGAACTGGACGCTAGGACTGTAAGGGCCGGGGCCCTTACTGGTGAAGGCACACATTTTAATATCGTACGTGGTGTCTGCTTTAAGGCCGTCCAGTGTGACGGTGGACTCGGGTGCTGTGATGAACAGTTCTGAGGGGCTGCGAGGGCTGTTGATGTCTTTGTACTGAAGGGCGTATTTGATGACGGCTCCGTTGCGCTCGGCTAACGCCACAGGCTGCCAGCTGACCTGAATGGTGGTGGTCGTGCTACTTTGGGCTACGATGCCTTGTGGGTAACCGGCAGGAGTGTCCTCGGGCGTGGTGATCTCCTTCACCGTCTCCTCTCCGAATCCCACCCGGTTGCGGGCCGAGAGGCGGAAGCTGTAGGATGCCCCCTTGTGGATCTCTTTGGTGGTGTAATGGTTCTCACGCTCGGAGAACTCGATCACGGTCAGGGGCTCCACGTCCTTGCGGCCGAACCGCAGCCGGTAGCCTTGCAGCAGGCCGTAGGTGTTTGTCGGTGGGTGCCACTGCAGTAATGCCGTGCCCATGTTCGTCGGACTCACCATGAGACGAGGCTTTCCCGGAACTGAGAATGGACAGACAATACAGAGAAACGTACCGCAGTTTAGAGGTGGGCGACTGGACCTGAATCAAACATCACAATACATGTCAATATGTATCGATATAGAGCACAATATAGACATTTTTGCTGGAAATACAGTTCTCATGATATGGAAACCAGTAAAATCTCGCAATTACGATATCACAGCAATAACTAATGCTGGATTAACTAATCCAAGCAATAGAAAAGTACAGCAGTTTAGAGGTCAATGATATGACCAAAATCTTATATCAGAATATGAGTAATTTCATAATAACAATAAATACTATATAACAATATAGTTAGTTGGTTACATTACCCAAATAATTGGATACCCCTAATTTCGATATCAGCACAAAAAAAACAAATGCTATCTTACATAGGGTAAATAAATGCAAGTCATGTCGTATTTATTTCTATAGTGTTTTATGCAAAACAGATTGTTTATAAGCAGCTTCAGTGCAATAAAGAAGCAAATCAGTGTTAAATTATGAAATCGATTATGGAACTCATTTTGTTTCAGCTGTTAAGCAGCTCTACAGAAGACAGTAGTGTTATTATTCAGCTCAATTCAGATTCAGTGTTTCAGATTCATTTCAGTTCAATAACAATGAATGCGAAAGTGATTTAGTCAAGAGCAGCGAGTGATTTTCTCTTTTGTTTTTTGATTAGCATCAATGACAGACAACAGCGGGCATGTAAGGCTGCTGTCACTTTAAGACCTAACGCATGGATCCAATATATTGCTATACAGAGGATTTTCTCCCAACTGTTTGCATTCACTTAAGACATGGCTGACAATGCTTACATAAATACAGCATTTTTGTGTGAATTTTACCATTTGTGTGCAATAAGCAGGAAAAAAAACTCTATTCAGACAATGTGCGAGTACCAAAATGTGTTACCAAATTTTGCATCTTGTTGCACTTAAGCGGTTTAAAATCACTTGAATGTTTAAACTGGCAAAAGGTTCAAATGCATGCAAATGCTACATTTTCTTAATGATACAGTGCTACAATATCATCGTGCAGTGTAACCACAGACTGAAATCTCTACCGGTTGACAAATGTCTAATGTTTTATCACGTCCGCCTGTAAATCGCCCACTCCTGCGACAATCAATGCTGTAGTGGTTCTCAATAGGACAGCAAAATAAATAAACATCCAGCTTTTGAACTGTTAAAATGGAAGTGAAAACGCATCTTTTTTTTTTTTTTGATGTGAAAGGTTGTGTGTCCAATCAATCTCTACAAATGTTTCTTTAAATTAAAACACAACTATCCAAGGAAAAATAGAATATAATTAGGATGATGGTAAATATAAGTCAGTAATACATCGGCCCTGAAGTTGAAAGCAAAACCAGTTTAGGCTCACTGATCTAACATACAGCCACCGATCCTCTTAATATTGCACTGCTGTATCTATCCCCCTAATTATCCAGGCGAAAACCCTGCGAGTTTGACCATTTGTAATGATACAATATCAAATAGAAATTAACAGTGATACTGTGCACCTTTTCACAGTCATGTGCTCAAGGACAAAAGTGAAATAAAAGGCCTTTCAGGAGCTGAATAACAGCACAATTAGAGGTACAACAGAATAGCGCCTGCACTTATAAGCGATTGTGCGTTTCGAGCCTTTCAGTGATAATCGAGACAGTGTATCGTATTCTTTTCTTTTGAAAAAGTCTATTTTGCCACTTTCCTGACGGATTTTTCCATTATTTCCTTAACCCCTGCGAGCATTTCAAAGTCAGAGCCGTAGGTGAGTGGAATTACAATCGCCGTCATCACTGCGAGGGCAATTATAGGCATCCAGTCTTAATGGCTGCAGGAGAGAAGCCTGAGCCTCGGTGGCGCTCACGAAGTCCACAGCAACAGAGGCAGAAATTGCTCTGAAGCGGTGTGAACCTACCGGCTCCGGTGGTGGTGACCAGCTTGGGTTTGCTGCGCGCTCCGTCGCCTTTGGTCGTGTAAGCGGCGACCGTAACCGAGTACATGGTCTCAGCGTGCAGGTCAGTGAGGATTAATTCCTGGAAAAAAAACAGCAGGACACGAGTCATTTTCAACAAAAAGCTTTTGAAATCATTTAAAAAAAAGAACTCAAGAATGTGCTTGCTCACAAGTGTAAAACAGTAGTATGAAAGAATAAAGGAAAATGGGTCTGTACACATCAGGAATCATTCACTAATAGAATCAGTGTACTTTGCTTCTCATGGATAAAATAATTTGCTAAATGTATAAATGTGTTGTTACAGGTGCAAACACACATACATTTGTTCTTACCCTCATTGTAATGTTCATGCATCTGGATTACTTTTTATAAACGTATGCATGTCTGTAGGTAGCATTTGGCATAATAAATGCCCATGTAAAGGCATCATCACTTATTCTGCAATTATTATATTTAAAACAATAAATTAGAAAGACCTACTGTTGGGCCACTGAGTAATTCAGTTTCTTATGATAACATTATGAATAAACATTTTCAGTTGACACACTGCATGTTTCTGTGAGCTACAAAATGACATTAAACATCTACAGGCCAGCAAGCAATGCTCGTGTATGTTTGCAAATGATGCCGCATGGAATGAAATAAAGTGCAAAGCTGCATAATTCTGCGATGTACTCACATGTTCGGCTGAATCATCATACTCCCACTGAAGCCCAGACCAGAGAGCAGCAGGAGGAACAAACAAACAGACAAACAAGAAAAGAAGTTCAATTACACTTTGCTGGCGACGACATGAGAGAGTGTCAGATTATGCGCGTCTCTTCTGTTTCGGTGAGCGAGCAGATGCTGGGATGATGAATGATTCATAATTCTGGAGGATTCAAACAGCGTGTCGGTGTCTCTGCGTTGCATGCTGAGGTCAGGATGTGATGTGTCGTGTGAAATCAGACGGGCCAATCTCATCACGCTGTCCATTGTCTAACATGAAGGCACGTATAATCAAGCAGATAACAGGTCTATGCGCTGTGTGTGATTCATGGCACTTCATCATTAACCTCACATGGGAACATTAATGTCTAGGGACAGCCTTCATGTCATATGGATATGAAATAAAAGTTTAAATGAAACCGTGCATATCATACACTTACTGCCTTCTTTCTTAGTTATTAGTGAAAAATGACCCTTTGTGTCCCTCATTAACTTACAGTATGTGCAAATAAGAACTTTGAGTAGCTGTGCTATTTTAATACATTAGTAAAAATCCATTATTTTATGTTTAGCTGTCTTCTTCACTGTGAAACTTATGTTTCCTTGTTGTATTATCAAATATGCACAATTTAAATCAACTAATAACTAAAATGAAACACATATATGTATTCTCTGTCATGATGAATGTACTTATAATTGGCATCACTGCCATTATAAATAAAACAAGGTAACTTGTTCTAACCTGGTCCAAACTAGTAGACCATCTTAGACCAGCAATAAACCGGGACTATTTTTTTCTCCTCTCTAATCATGTTTTGAAATGGATTCTAGGATTGAAAAATGAAGCCACTTTCTGGTAACTAAGTAGGCAGCTCACTAGTTTGCTAAAGAGTCCTAAACTTCACATTTGTGTTCCTGCAGTCATGTTTTCTTGTGACACACACACACACACACACGCAATCAAAAGAGTTGGCAGCTGGCTGTATGAACTGTGTCATGACCACAGAACTCATCAAAGCCTGTAAAGATTGACTTGAGAAGCAGTGCAGCTATGCAGGTGGGTGCCTACCTGAGCGTCATCGATCAGGATGTCCTTGATGACAGGGTGACCACCGGGTTCTCCATTAACCATCCTGACATAGTGCACCTGGTACCCACGAATCTGGCCGTGCTGCCTGCTCGGCACCGGTGACCGCCACAGCACTTTAACAGACGTGGAGTTGACAGCCTCCACCTCGACTTTACGAGGAGGGCCACTGGGCACTGAGAGAATTATGGGATAGAAGACAGAAAGGTCAAGCTTAAAGACGACACCTCCTGTCCGACTGGATGTCTCCCCTGAGAAAGCGGTGAAGCAGACAAAAATGGGATTATATCATTAACAAGAACTGGATAACACTAATATCTCAACAATGGGAAGTCAAAAACAAAAAAAAGAGAGAGAGAAAAAAAAATCCCCAAAAACAGGTCACACAGCTGACCTAATTTTTTCGGAAAAAATGGGTTTAGTGGAGTCAAAATATGGAATAAAAACAAGCAAAAATAAGCCAAGAGGAGTGTTTCAGAGGTTTGAAGCACTCTAAAGGAGTTTGGCTATGATAGAGTGAAGACAAAAAGAAAAACAAATGGAAAAATTTAAGAAAAATGTCATCAGTGTGGGACCTTTGAGAAAAAAAAAAGCCCCATTTCTGAAGATTCACTGTCGATTTAGTCATCTTTTTTTCATGTATGAAAATGAGTTTCACTCCATTAAAAAGCCATTTCATTTATCTTAATAAGAAAATGGGGAAAAAACAGCAAGACATTTGGGATTGTTGGAAGTTTAAGGTCGTCAGAAGCACATGCCATGAAATAAGTCTGGTCAAGTAAAAAGTCAAAAAAATTCTCTCGAAAATTCTCCCAAAAATTGTCAAAGAGGGGAAGGGGATGTTGGTTTGTTGAAAGGTCACAAAAAATCCTCGTTTAGTAAAGTTAGTGTAAATAGAGGGAGCGAGAGGGGTGAGGGGTGTTAGGGTGCTTTGTGCAGAAGTCTGGCAGAAGTGGGGCGTGTTTTAAGGGTAGACATTAGCATTGGGTCACAGTGGCGTGTGAGTAAGACATACCATCCTCCTCCGTACGGATTAGCTGAGGTAAACTCTCAGGGCCTTCTCCTGCTTCAGTGTGGGCGCTCACTGTCACACGGTATTCCGTCCATTTCTCCAAGTTTTCCAACAGATAATGGTACTTTTCTGGCGGTATGTCCGAGACTTGATGCAACGAGGTATCATCGCCTTCGGTCGCTGCGTACTGGATGGTGTATCTGGTCATGATTCCGTTTTGGAGCTCCACCGGCGGCGGTTTCCAACTTACCAGAATGCTGGTAGAACTGGGACTAGTACACTTGACTTCCTGGGGAGGAGCTGAGGGCTCTGATTGGAGGATCAGAGGATTGTGGGAGGAGCAGAATAGTCATTGATCTCACATTGCGAGTACGAAGTGAAGCACAGTCAAGCTTGTCAGCATTAATTATTCATCAAATTAGGCAAGATTAATGAAGGAGTTCATCTAAAGGTTTGGTTACAGTTCAACATGAACGAATGAAGAATAAATATGAGGTCTTTTGGGAATGCAATTCTCTTTTCTAGCTACGTATCACTGCATTTGAGCTTACAACAAGGCTCCAGAGGGAACCTCTACAAATTTGGTAAATCTTTCAAATGCAGTGTGGTATACAATAGCCAAAGTCAAAAAACAAGGCACCCAGAAGCTGAACGACTGCAGACAAACAGATGAATAATTCAGTCTCATCTCTTACTTGGCTAATATATGATGCCAAATTCAACAAAGTGACCTTGTCATTTGACTACATCTTCCACAAATTGACTTTCATTCAAACAAGATGTGCGCTAACAGCACCCTCAAGGCAGAAAACAGAAATGTCTCCATCTCTCAAAAATCTCAGTGTAAACCACTGCTCAAACAAATTCAGGATTACATTAGCAAATGCTGTTGAGAAATGGAGGATTTCTGCTCTGTAAAGTGCTGCACCTGTTCTTGAACCGCTGTGTTTGGGAAAGACAGTAAAGACAGAAAGGGACCTACGTGTCTGAGGTGTTTCGGCTGAGATCTCGTTGGTGTATGCGCCGATGCCGTGTTTGCTGCGAGCGGCCAGCTGAAACGTGTAGGTAGTGAATGGCTTCAGATCTTTTAGTAAATAGGTTGTGGTGGGCTCAAAGCTTACTCGTTTCTGAGGAAGGGACAAGATGAAAAAAAACTAAGTTGAAAACCCCAGAAAATAGAGTTCATACAGTCAACCCAAGCAATGACAATGACATCAATTGTGGGAGGAGCGAAGGCGTTTGCCAACGACTGTTCATGTTCGGACCTCCTCTTTGCCATCTCCTTTCTTATAGAGCAGCTCGTATCCGACGATTTGATTGTCCTGGCCCGTCTGAGTCGGGGGGTTCCACGACAGCAAGATGCTCGTCTCAGATTTGGCTTCACCTTTGAAGTCCGTTGGTTGAGAGGGCACTATAAAAATGTTATAACAAATAACAGAAATTATACAAATGTAATTTCCATTGCAGTCATTTCCTTTCATGTTTGTATCATGGGAATACATTAGTGGACAAGCTTAGTCCTCCTGGAGTAACCGGAGGTTCAATGTACAATAGTGGTAGTTCATGGACTGTCCCATAACTGATTCAATTGTGATTCAATTATTAATATTGGCTATGTGTATGAATAAAGCCCATCCAATCAGAGTTATGAGTCTTTAGTTTTAAACTCATAAATTGCTTTTACCACGAATCATCTGATCTTTTGCTTTGTGTCCACCAAATTACAAATTAAAACAGAAAATATATCAAATGAAGTAATTCATTCAGGGGCTTAAACCAAAATACACATTACCACACAACACATGTTTATGTTGAATATCCAGCAAAAATAACCATAGTGTAAAAAATGTGTATATACAGTATATACAAATTAACAAACCTTATGACAAGCTTTTGTCTCCACCAAGTATTATAATACTTAAAAAAAAAAGATAACTGCAAAAAGGAAACAACAAGAGCTGTTATTCCTGTCATTCCCAACACCCACCTCCAGTTTTGGCTATGATCTGCAAATCAGATGAGAGCGGTCCATCTCCTACAGAGGTGAAGGCCAGGACCTTGATGTAGTAAGTCTTATTGGGCGTCAGGCCCGGAATGGTGAGGAAGTTGGAAGTCCTTACAATCTGTTTCTCCCATTGGTTGACATGTTGGCTGGGATCGGTGGTGTAGTAAACCCTGTAGCCCGTAATCTGCCCATTTGCCTCCTCGGGTTCATCCCAGTGGATGATGGCGGTCGTGGCACTTAGCATGCGCCCTCGGACTTGCCGCGGGGCGGTACTCGGTGCTTGCTCCGCTGTTTTGGACTCAATGGCTTCGCTGGGAGGCCCGTGTCCAATGTTATTCACTGCGACTACTCTGAACTGGTAGTCGGAGTAAGGGCTTAGCCCACCCACGCTGTATCGAGTGGTGGCGACTCCATCGATCTCTTTAAAAGAGTCCTCAGAGTTTTTGGGCTTGTGCTGGATGATGTAATAAGAAACAGGTTCGGGATTCCCAGAATCCCATGTGAGCGTAATGCTTGTTGCTGTGCGTTCCGTTACCTGGGGAACACCTGGTGGCTTCGGTAAAGCTGGAGCAACAATAAAGAAGCTCATCAGTGAATTTCAATTATTTGGAAAATGGAAAATCCACTGTAATATAGTTACTTACGATTACTGGAGCAATATTAATGACTGTGGGGGGAAATCACTAAAATTGAACGGTGCCCACTTTAGTGCTTGATTCGATAAAGGAAATATCCAAATCAGTTAAAGCCACAAACCCACCTACTTGTCCCAGACAAGCGTTAATGTCAACCCCTGAGGTGCATTCTATAATAAGCCTAATTTATTTGCAAAAAGTACCATTTCAACACTTTTAGTGCCTGGATTTGCAAATGGTTAGTGAAGATGTGAGTTGTTGCTCTGAAAATGGCACCCATGCACGTATCAGTTTAGTGAATTCTCCCCTCACTCTCAAAGGACATAAACATTTTTAAATATTTGAAAACTAACAAACAGGTGTGAAATGGTTCTTCACCTGGTTTAGAGGAAATGTCTTTGTTGTGTGTGCTATTGTATTGGTAAGCTATGCAATGTCGTATGGCTTTGTCATTAGCATTCACGAACCATGTGCTCTTCCCTTGGGATACTAGCCGAAGGTTAAAGTGTCAGCTTGCTCTGCCAACACAGGAACAGTAGATGTGGGTTATAGCACTGTTTGCCGCTAATGTAATACAGCAAAAGAACTCAGAGTCTTGACAGTACCTCTGCGATAAGGAGAAAACCAAGTTACCCCAGAGAAAAGAGAGGCTCTCCGGTTTGTTTAGAACATGTCTTAAATATTCCACGGGCTGTAATTTATTGCTTAAATTCAGAGCGCATTAGGTGAGGCTGGCGATAGGACAGATAATGTTTAGTCTTTGCGTGCTGTCCCTTGGGGCATATTATGACTAATGTGATTTTGTTATGTCTGCTGGAGACAAAGGCTTTGTGTGTGTGGATGTGAACAGCTGTAAGTGTGTCAGCCTGTTTGAGCTAACAAGTGTGCCAACAGTAGGAGCTTGTGAATTCATCTGCAGAATGCGATAAGACAGATCAAATAACAGGAGCTTGGTGCTGGTTGGAATGTTAAGTATCAAGTCGTCTCGTGGATTCTCACCTTTGACCGTAATCTGTGCGACCGCCTCTATAACGCCCAGCGTTGACATGGCGACGCATGTGTAGTTGGCCGACTGCCGGACGTCGGTGAGTTCCAGCACGTTTCGCCCAATGGGCATGTCATCTTCAGGGGTCAAATCCTCCGACCCCAACATCCATTTAACGTAGGGCATCGGTGACCCGACGGCCACACAGGTGATGTTAACGCTGCCACCGGGCATGATCTCATTGTCCGTCGGGGGAATGGAGAACCGGGGAGGAACCCGTCTCACTGCAAGAGAACACAAGTCCTGGTAACTTCCCGTCCAGACGTAGGCTTAAGGAACATTTGGGAACATTTAACAGGTGAGGACCTGACAAAGATCTGGTGGATTTCGCCACTACACTGTTTCAAATTATTGAGATATAGCAGGATCCAACAGGAAACTACTGCACATGTACTGCACACAAACATTGCGCTTCACTCCCATTGGTCTGGGACACTGAAGCAGACGCCATGCACAGGTGACCCACGCGTGACACATGGACAGCAGCACACGGGGGAACTGGAGGGCCACAGCATGCAGGAGTTGTGTGCGTTTGTACAACTTCGATGCTGCGTTCACTTCCAGTTGATGTGAAGGAATGTGCCCAATCACATTGCCACATCACACACACAGCGAGGAGCCCCATTGCAGGGTCGCCGCTAACTAACAATGGGTAGAGACTAGCTGTGACTGTCTGCGGCTGCCATTCAAAAAGTGGACACACGTGTCAACGTAAACGGTCGTGAAACCGTGAATAAACAAGGGTGATGACAATGGAAGGCTGAATCTGAAACGGAATCAAAATGAAAATGAACAGATGCAACAAATTAATAAGGAGAGAAGAGGATGAGGGGGAGGACTAGTAGAGTCAGATAACAGGAAATCAACAGGGCTATTAAAAGCAGGAGTCTCCAAGACAGAAAGAGAGAGAGAGAGAGAGAGGGATAATATGTGCCAGCTCCTCAGAAGAGGGTTTTCGGGACAGCAGAAGGGTGGGAGAAGACTCGAGAGGTCCAGAATAACTGAACCGATGTCAGTGTTACTGCTTACATACTGTCAGTCTCAGATGGCAGCGGCTGATGTATAATGCACACAACAGTGGCAGGAGCTTTCTCAAAGCGACAGGCTCTGCTGGCTTTACGCAGCTTCTGGGAGCCAGTGTGCAGCGGTTTATATCAGTCCTGCTACAATGAGCCCATCTGAGGACAACGAATCATTGGATTTGACAAAGTCTGTGAGGTTCATCATAACAAATCTTTGTAGAGAGTTTTAAGACACTTAGTGGCAGTAAACTAGATCAGTGTTTCCCAAACATGTTCCTGGAGTCACACAGACAGTACACATCTTCAGAGATTCAGTTCTCTTCAGAGAACCATATAAGGGAGAGCTCCAAAAAGTGTACTGTTGACGTGCAACCAGGAACAGGGTTGGGGAACGCTGAACTAGATGTCTATGATTAGAACATTACATTCCACTAAGGAGGGGTTCCTCAAATCTGGGCCCTGGAGGGCCACTGATCTGCAGAGTTTGACTTTAACCCTAATAAGACATGGGAACAAGCTAATTAAAGTCTTCAGAGTTACAGGTAGGTGAGTTTAATCAGGGTTTGAGCTAAACTCTGCAAGCTCAGATTTGAGGAATCCTGCACTGTGGTCGGGGTTAAATCCCATTTACCTGCTCCTACTCGTCACATCTCCTCCTGTTTACGTGGACGGTTCTTGGCCAGGATCTTGATTACATCACTTGCAATTACAATAACAGCAGGATGAACCTAAACCAGTGTTTAGCGAGGAGTTAAAGTCTCTTTAAGTCTTTAACCGCCAGAAATGGAAGAAGGAAAGATAAGAATTTCGACGACGTGCGGCATGCATTCGACCGGAGATGTCGCGCTTCTCTGGAGATTAAATCTCTAATAATTGCGAACAGATTTTCAATCCTATCGCAATTAATTTCCAATTGAAACGCTGTTCCGGGAGACATTCCGGGAGACATTCCCTTTCATCTGAATACCGTTCCGTTTGTCGAGTCTTGAGAACAATGCTCTACATGCATCAACTGTCGTTTATTAGCAGCTTGTTAGGTGGAAAGGAAAGAAAATATCTGATCTCACAGAACTACGGAGCACAGCTCATCACAGTTCATACCGTGGTGAAGGTCAGCGAATGGGAGCTTGTTTCTAGGCGTTAGGAAAGCACGTGACGGTCAAAGTAACGAAGCAGGACCACTGACATGTGGGAGAAGACAGACAACTTCAGCATGACCAATCCACCATGCAAACCCCCCGAAAACTGCGCACATTTTGACTGACATGCACCACTTTTTGGTCAAGCAGTACAGCAGAGAGCAGGAGAGCATTCGTTCAGACCACAACAAAAGGGAAAAGAAGAAGAAGAAAAAAAAAAACGGTCCAAAACATAGAACATAAGGAACCAAAAGCAGAATTTAATCATAGACACGCAAATGCAGCTACAATGATTTTTTTCGTACTCTTGGGAATTGTGACTAGCGTCTGTATCATTTGTTTTCTGAGTTTGAAGATGGTTAGAAAGAAAAAACACACCAACCTTCTCGCAGCTCTGAGGGATGTAGGGAATAGATTCGGAAACAAAATAAAATGAGGAGAAAAACAAGGGAAAATACAGAGAGAGTAAAACAGGCCACATTCAACCCAGATAATTGCTGCTAGAGACAGAATGTCTAGGAAAAGAAAAGTGTGCTGCATTTTACAGGACTTTTATTGCGCTGCCCATTAAACAATATGACACAGGTCCAGTTATGAGCTTTACATGCCATCAGCAGTTACTGTGGTCTGGACTGACTTTCTTCTGGAGTTTTGATCATGCAGTATTTGAGAAAAAAACAGTGGTTCTTCATGTAAACCACATGACTGGGACCTGTGCATGAATATAGCTGCACTCTATAAAGCAGTAACGTGTTTGTTTGAGCAGCGCTGGACATCAGGCCATCAAGGTTTATAAAATGGAACATATTTTGGCAGCAGTTTATGACAAATTCGGGCTTAAAGTCAACATGAAATCATAAGCACCGTTTTCTGATTAATACTGGATACTCGGTGGTGTGCTTGGTGAGCAGGTGTTTTTTTTTATTTACCATCCAATCATTTCCTTATGGTTGAAATCAAGAAAATCAAGGTATTTTCTCTTGTTTTAATATGAAATTCGTCACACAATCGAAGTCAAATTGGCTGCGAACACAGTTTCATGTTGACTTTAATGTGCCAGATTATACAGATGTTCAATCATAAGTCAAAATCAAATAACATTTAATATTTTATATTTATACAGTGGAGTGATTCTTCAGTTATATGACCTTCTGACTGCTTGAAAAAATAGTTCATTAAATATTTATTCAAATATGTTGGGTAAGTTATTTAAGTTATTTCTTTTATTTTATTGATAACACACTCAAAAAATGGATTTCAAATAGTGACCAATTAGGTCATTACATCTAATAAAGTTACTCTCCAATCATGATGTAATAATCTTAAAATGAATATTTCAAAATGTCACTTCTCATTTCCCAGATAACTACATATAAACCCAAATACACAACAGCAGTACTGAGTAATTCTATTGCAGCTCTCTGACATAATTTCAGACTACGATAATCTGTCCATTAAAACTACTGTGCTTTTTAACAAACACTTTATTTAATCATCCTAGCATACAGAAGTCTTCACTTAATTGAAGAATCATCCATATTCATTACATTACAGGCTTTAACTACATTTCAGATCAAATATTGCACTGAATTTAAAATAAGATTATATTGACCACAATTTATGTTTTTTTTTTGTTTTTTTTTTTTTTGCTTTAAAATAAAGCTCCAAAATAAAGAAAAATAGTTGTATTCCATGTTTGTCAATAAAGAGAAAAAACAGAGCACTGAGACATTTGCTGTAGAGAGTAAAGAGGTTAAACTCAATTTGTCATTCCTGTTATCTTACGAGTCAGTCGTATTACACACACAAGCATTCAAGTCAATAAAGGTTAAGTTGAAATGAAACACCAGACAGGCAGAAAATCAAGGCTGCAGCATTATGTCGTACTTACAAAAATGCTCATGCAACCAGAGGAACCCCAACAAGAAAAGTGACCCGCTATTCGGCTCAATTTGTTTCAAAAGTGTGTGCGTCTGAGTTTTTATATGTTCTTTTGTCGGCTTTGTTTACCGCCGTGAGTTGTTCCTACCTCTGACATACAGGTTGGCAGGTGAGGAATAGCGCGTGCCATCGTTGTTGGTCGCGACACATTCGTACTTCCCTTGGTCCGATTCCTCGCTTTGTTCGATTTGCAGCGCTCCTACACAGTGGGAGAGAACACGAGCAGAGAAAGATAATTACAATAATAACACCAGCCATTAAACAACTTTCACCAAATCACACGCTAGGACAATTTCTCTCTATAAATGGCGTTATTTGTTCTGTTTAGATCTCCGTAAGGGTGAACGCCACAAAATGGCTCGGGCTAAAGGCCTGCCGCTATACTGACGCTTAACCCTGAGAGGCGACATCTGCAGGCATGCCTCGCATTGGACAGCTCGGTACAGACTTAACCAGTTTATGCAAGCTAAGCTCCTGGAAGCTGGGGGTAGAAATGTTTCCCCTTAAAATGTCTAATGCAGTGTTTCATTCTCTAGGCCCGATGCAATATGGGAAAGCAATTTTGGCACTAAAGATGGATTTCACGGTGGATCCGCGATGCATATTATGATTTTGTCAGGAATGGAGTCATTTCGAGGTGCTTAAATCGAAGTGTGTTGCGAGCTCGTATCTCGCCATGCTGACTATCTAGGCGCCGGCCTAGAGAAGAGCGCGACGAGCACTGCAGTAGACATTCGAGAGGGCACACAGAAAGAAACCAAAAGAAAAGAGACTTTGCAGCGTTAATTATCTCGGACATTTTACAACCACATCAATGGAGAGGAAAACATACAGTACAGGATACATGTTGCAGGGTTTCTAAAGGCACTTAATCGTACGGGTGGTTCAAAATCGTTTGAGCTTTACTGTTTAGAAAAACAGTTGTGATAATAATAATAATTGATAATAATACTGATCGGTTATTAATTGAGAGGTCTACAAAAGGTGATGGGGGGGGGAGGTAGCCCTGCAATATTATTACACATCTCACAGGACTGTTCATTATGGGAATGAGTGAAAACTGCAATACAGCAGCATATGACTCAAATAAAAAAAGGTTTACAGTATACAAAAGCAGCATAAAGGGGGGGGGGTACAATTAAAAAAAAATTAATTTGGATCATAAAATTTGGTGTTCAATTCAATTCAAATTGATCGCTCAATAAAATGGCCAAGGACTTCAGATGGTGGAAGTCAGTAAAAATCGCAGCATTTTCAGGAAAAATGCGCTGCTCGAATCGTAAAAATGGAAGAAGAAAAAAATCTGTTGGGAGAATTATCGTTACCAGTACATAAACCTCCAGCACATGCAAATCTTTCCAAAGAACAAGAAATGTGTGTCGGCACAACTTACAACCTTTTGACAACCCTTAGCTGAAAAATAAAATGCAATTGTATTAGAGGTCAAAATTCAAAACGGCTTGCGCCGACAAGAAAGCAACCAATCACTGCCATAGCTTTGTGCTACAAATGACACCCATAAAAATCCACCAATGGGATCAGCAGTGTGGTGTCACATGACCCAGGGAAAAAGGTTTCTTGCAATGCACCGAAGCACCGCCTCCTGAGGAGCTTGACCAAAAAACAAAAACACAAAAAAAATGACACAAAACAGCCACCTCGGTTTCGTCTGTCAGACCCACTGTTAGCTTTTCCCCAACCCTGAAGAATGGAAAAAATAAAAACGTCAAAAAGGAAAACAGCCTTCAACCCAAGAAAAGCAAGAAGGAAAAAATAGGTGGTGGAAAGAAAAAAGCACCGCAGAAACTTTATCAAAAAAGTGGTTGTTTGGGCTTTTTTAGCTCCTTTTGAGAAGGGTACAGGTAGAGGAAAGCAAATGGAGGACGAAGAGCGAAAAAAAGAAGTTTGTAAAGACAGAAAGATGCTTTTTGGGGAAAAATCGTGGCAGAGAGGTCTTCGGCGTGTCTCCGACATCTGGGCTCATGTGAGGCTGAGCAAGAACACAGCTAAGGGGGGAAAAATGTTTGGCTGTTTTAGTTGGACGAAAAAAGGGACACATGATCTGCTATGGCCAAAAGATAAGAAAAATAATAAAAAAACAATGAAATAGAAGAGAAAAAAAAAAACACGTACAGGATATGCTTCTTTGGGCTGCAGTAAGCATATCGGCTTGGAAGAAAAAAACAAAAACAACCAAAATACAAGAGGCTTTCTCGAACTGAAACCAAAACCAAACCAAAGAACCAAAAAGCGCTGAGGCGAAAATGGTGAGATATGGAACAGAACGGGATGGAGGAGGGATGATGGGAAGATGCCGGGGCGTTCGATGGATGCAGACACATGAGGGACAGGAAGAATGAAGTCAGTTGTTCATTCTGTGAACTTGAGTTGAGCACTCTTACCTCTTATTGGCGTACCACCTGGGTGGATTATATGAATGCAAATAAGATTAAGAAAGAAGAGTCGTTAGTGCGAGAAGAGAGGCTGGCCGCTTTGGAAGAAGAATCAAATTAGCTTTGCTTTGCTTTCTTACAGACTGTATTAGGCTACAACAGGAAAGAGAGATTCAGAAAAGACAGCCATTGGCTCTAGTGGAGAAAAGCACAGGATTGAGCATTGGTCACTTTAGGAGGTCAAAGAGCAACTGGCACAGTGGATGAAGCACAAGGGGCCGTTCTGAGACCTGTGGCAGTGGCCGTGATCTAGCGGGAGAGGGGAGCTGAGGACTGATTGACTGGGAAACAGTGGAGAGTCTTTGAGCTGTGAGCTTTAGAGACACAGATGGAGTGAGAGTGTCAGTGTCGGTCCTGCCAGTGTGGCCCTGAGCGTGTGCTTTACTGCTAGTCAGCTAGTCAGTGTGTTCTGCTGGCCTATTGACACCGTTAGTAAAATGCATGCCATGCATTTTAACAGTAGTTTGAGAAACATAGTGGAGACATTAGTGGGAGGCATGTGTGTTCAGATCTACAAACTTACCAAAGGACTCTGGAGATTTACAAAACAGAGAGAAGAAAGACAGCATAGAAAATATGATTATATTCCTTACGTTTGCTCTGGTTGACACACTTAAATCTGACACTCTATTGTACAGGGTGAAAATCAAGAGAGAAATCAGACAACGGCAGAAAACAGGACAAGGGCAGAGCGGAGGACTCTGGGAAGACATGTCGTAGCATCGAGGGCTGGAAAACACATCGGAGCAACTCGAGCGACACGGTCAGCTTACGTATTTGCAAAACGAAATGTGGGTTTTGCGCTACTTAAAAAGAGACCACCCGGTGCAAAGAATCACCAACGTGTTCAGTCCTGAATTTGGTCAGTTGGATGCACAAACACACAACGAGGGTCAGATAAACACACACACAAAAGGACGCTTTTTTTTTTTCTTTTTTTTGCTCGTTTTTGGGCATAATCGAGGTTCGCCAGGTCGCGTGCTGCATCATGATATGAGAGCAACAAACAAAACAACTTTGATGATTCTTTCGAGAGCTCTGAATGAAGCCAGATCTTACTCATTGCGCATTGGAGGAAGAAAAATAAGGACATGGAGAATGACACTTATTTATTATGCATGGTTCGGCTGCTTTTTGCAACTAAGTGTTCAAATGGAAACAAAACAAAGCCCAATTTAAGCTAGCCAAAAATGCAGTCATAGCAGTGAATCATGGGTAATAAATTAAACAGACAGGAACACAAGACACATCACACACAGAGGGGACGCAGACGACGTAGATGCCGTTTCCTACAGAAAAGCAAAGAAAAGGCTCCATGAGAAAGAACAGAAACTCAAACGGAAAGAAGGACAATAGTGGCTCTTGTCGCTGCTTTTCTTCTAGCGTTACGGAGGGAAATTACCTGATCGGAGCTGTTTGATGCGGCCGTTGTTGTTACTGGTGTTGACCGGGAGGAAGTCTTTGAACCAGGAAATGTCTGGGTCGGGGTTACCACTAGCAGCACAGAGCATGGTGGCAGTACGGGTGCGCTCCACCACCTTGAGCTGGGGACCCATATCTATGGTGGGGAAACCTGGGGGCAGCTGATCCTCTGAAACACAGGAACACCAGCACCATTACACACAAACACACTTTCGCTGAAGCTGCTGCTGCTGGAACCTGGAGAAATTTGGGGTGAAGAAAGACACACACACACACACACACACACCTCGTGTCCTCATCACTTTTTAGCAGTAAGCATTTGAGTAACATTGACAATAAATAGAATTCAGTAATTTTTTAACTCTAGAAGTCAATGCTCGATTACTTCACCTTTAACCATCCAACTTCCACATACGGTTTAATTATGTTTGTGTGACCTCGTCATTTTTCAATAAACACCAATAGAACACCACAATAGAAAAATTATAGTTGGTAAATCATGAAAGAATGGGTTTGCAAGTAAAAGGGTTACGAATGTGTATTCTAAATTAGGCTGGTCTGGTTTATAGCTATATATAAACTTATATTTCTCTTGCATTGTTGAATTATCTTTACAAAAATAGAAACAATATATTTTTTTCAATAATCATTTGGAAAAAAATAAGTGACATTCTCTTCATCCCTCAAACATCACAAGAAAACTTGTAAAAGTGTTACAATACCATGAATAAAGGCTAGACAAACAGATGAACAGCTCAACCCAGATGTGATGAATTCTAATAAAAAATATGAGAGCAAGGTAAGAATTACAAAAATGTTTTTGTTGTTGTTACATAATGAAGAATTGTGTCCAAAATAATTATTTTAGAATTATTTAGCTCCAGACCCACTATAAATCTCTTTCAGATATACTGGTGGTGATTTGTTTTGTGTGGTACATTCATACATTCATTATTTACCCATTTTACTACTTCAGTAATTCACTCATTGGTGAATTTCAATATCCACATATTCATGACAAAACGAAGCTTAAAGATAAATAAATAAATACCTAGCAGTCTGATGGAACTCAAGTTTGACCAACATTTTCTGAAGGTTAACGACCTCTTGCGTGTATATGTGTGTGTTTCTGTGAACCTACAGCAAACACAAGCAATCTAAAACAAACAAGAAGTCAACAAGCCTCTAGGGAACATTACAAGCACACACACACACACACACACACACACACACACTGTGATAAGCACTGAGCTACACAAACATGTCCTGGGATTCTCTTTCCATGAACCTCAGTTCGGGTATACAAAAACAAAAAATACAACTTACACAGATATATCGCATCTCTTTCACTGTTACAACTGCTTCCACTGCATTTTACCAGGCTTTTGGATCATTTGTGTAAAATTTGATTATACACGTGCAATGAAATACTGTAGATTTACTTCTGAATAGAGCAAACAAGCCTCTATGATAGCTGCTGTATCACTATACAGTTCCAGCTTGCATGTTGACAGTTCCAGGGCCATTTTCTCTTTTTTTCCAGAAAACAGTGAAGGATTTGAATGAATGTATGACAGACAACGGAATAATATCCCTGTCTAAATAGTGACTAAAGAGTGATTATGACACTTCAGCGCCTCAGAGGGAGGAATCTGCTGTAATGGTGGATTTCCTGCATCTCATAAAGAGCTTGAAACGCTCCTCATTGTCTCGGAAATCATTATAACGCTCTTTCAGAGTGCTGTGATTCAGCGAAGATTTGAAGATGTCCTTAATTTATGCCAACCAAGTGCCAAGGTCTGCATTTCGAAATTTATACATCTCAAGGTTTAATTCATAATTTAAACACCTCAGTAAATGTAAATGATCTCAGTACAATAGGGCGCTAAATTGTAATGAAAATAATGTCACAATGCCAAAAAAAAACAGCTTTATGCAAAATACAGTTTTGATTTTGAGGGGGAAAGATGACCTGGACATGTTCTTTGCATGTTTCATGATTCATCCATTTGAAATAAAACACAAAAGCAGCAGCACAGCTGATCTGTGATGTCCAGAATTGCCTGATGTTCCCCATGTTATTCATTTAAAACACTTTCAGTAATCATCCCTTGTGCATTAACACAAATTTTCATATCTTTGTGCACACATTCTACTCTAAATCCTCTTGTGACCTTCACAGTCTGTGAGCTACATAACGCAGTGGATGAGGGTCTAATTTTAGCTCTTCTGTGGTGTGTAGGCATCGTCCGTTAGAAGGTACTTGGCAGCTAAAGTTACGCGTCAGTCTGTTTTCCTAAACATGCAGGTATAAAATTACGACAAAAGCTACAGAAAGCTGCTGAGGGATCATTTTGATGTCTAACTAATACTTGCGTCTGATCCCAACATGGTGTCACACAAGCTGATAGTGGATTTAATCTGTTGTGGTGTGATATGTCTTGTTGGTGAGTTTAGCTGCCTTCACAATGATATACAATTAGAGTCTGCTTAATATGGTTTAGCAATTTACCTCACTTCTGTACTTCTGTGCATCATGTATGCAACTCATATAACCCCCATGCGCAACACCTACTTATTATCATAAAGATTAAAAATTGTGATCGACTAAGGACTGGCGTGCCCCAAGGTTCAGTACTAGGCCCGCTGGTCTTCTCAATGTACACTACAGCAATTATAAAAGGCACACAACTTTTTCTATTACTGCTACCCACATATGTCGCAGCCTATCTCGGCCTACCTTTTCTGGGTTACTTTTGAAATTCACTCTTTCAGGACTGCTAATAGCTATGGCTCCTTTATGATAAATGGCTTGTGTTTTTCATCTTTCGTAAAATGAATGAATGTACTAAATGATTTAATGTGAATGTTGGCTTAGTGTTTCATCTTATTCATCTGTCGCCTGTGTTCAATGCAGAATATGTCACTGCAGAAATGACCAGATTCATGCTCATGCTCACAATCAACTCTGCTAATTTATTTGCAAGGTTTATGGAAAGGCCAACAAATAACATACGAGACACTTATCCAAAGCACAGCACAATGCTAATTGCGTATTGGCTGTGGGTGTGTTTAAGTCTTTAAAGCAATGCCAAGGTCGACATGTGAATCAGGCTCTTTAAAACGACCCAAATTTCACCTGCCATAAAGCCAAGTGCCTGCAGTCAACCTTAGAGGAACAGAGGCAATGCACCTAATAATTATCGAACGTGACAATCCATGCTGCTTGAAAATCAATGCCTTTCAGGCTATATGTATTGTTGGAAATCACAATATGCCTGTGAGACTATACATTTTCTCTCCTGAGAGGAATCGATATTTGGTCTCCGTTGTGCAATATAGAACCTCGAATTCTCCTTCCACCAAAGCGGCAAGAACTCGACAAGTTCAGCGAAATACATTTGTCCTTGGTCCTCTCCGGGCATGAGGGAGGCTTTCCCTGGGATATTTTCTATTCATATTTCTCAAACTAACAGCAAAAGACTTTCTTTAGCTCCGCTGCATAATTAAATATGGATTTCTGGAGTCTGGCATTGTTTTAGCAGCACTTTCCATGAATACACTGCACTTTGGTGTCCCTTTCTTTCAAAGCATAAGAGGCACAAATCCAACACTGTTTTCTGCTGTGGGACGCATTCGATTTGTTAGATAAACTACGATCTAAAAGAAAATTAATTTAGCATCAGAGGTAGCTAGTTTTAAAAACATCAAATGTCTTTTTTGAATGCCTTGCTGATTTTTAACAATTAAAATTATTAGTATTGTCATCCTTTTGACATAATCTACAACAGGGTGCCCAACCCTGTTCCTGGAGATCTACCTTCCTGCAGAGTTTAGCTCCAACCCTGCTCAAACACAGCTTAACCAGCTAATTAGTATCTGAAGGAGCACTTGATAATTACAGACAGGTGTGTTTGATCAGGGTTGGAACTGAACTCTGCAGGAAGGTAGATCTCCAGGAACAGGGTTGGGCACCCCTGATCTACAAGATTGTGGCTTTGCAATGAAGGAAACTCATTCAGTGACATATCTGGGATTCGTTTGGTGCTCTTTTATACTTCAAACAATCCCAAATATCCCTTCTGTTTTACTGTTGATGCATTTTTATAGCAAAATGCACATTTTGACACTGAGGAAGTGAGATTTAAGCACCACATTTGCTATTTACAAAAGCAGTGTCTCCACCGATAGCATGACAGAAAATAACTATTAACTGACACTGTTGATCGAGATTCCTGCACACTTTCATCTTGACATTGGCATCTAACAGAAACCAAGAGCATTTCACAAAAATCAGTGGTGTATTTTAATACAAGTCAGTAATTGTTCGCTTTACCATTAATTGTTCGTGTGTGTGTGTGTAACCCACACACACACACACACACACTCACACTCACACAAAATGAATCAGCATTACATTTATAAATCACCTCACGAATTAAACGGTACTTCACTCTGCCAGTTCTCTGATTAACTGTTGAAAAACGCCACGGCAGAGGCAGAGATGCGTACTCAAGCTAACGGCGAGCAAAAAACCGCTGTTAATTGTTATTTAATTTGTGCTCTCCACATGATTGTAAGCTTTTCGAGGAGAAAGGTTATTGACGAAAACATTTCAAAGCATAAATTAATTGAGCTGCGTTTGCCATATGCTATGCTAGCACTTCTGCTCGCGGCCACGGTGAGGTTTTTCTGCTAGAGGACGAATAAATCACAGCCAGGAGAGCGAATAGGAAAACAGCAGTGTAGGTCGATTCAGAAGGTGAGGGCAAGAGGAATTTTGGAGTTACGAAGGCAAAAAGCAGTGATACGATTAAAAGTTAGAAGCGCATGAGATCATTTTTCTCACACTCGCATTTACCATCTTTAACATCAAGGGCAAAACGGATCCCAAGTGCTCACCTGAACTCTCATTATACACTGGAGTACAGTATATCTCCCTTCCTCACATCACCGGACGCAGAATAATGGCACAGTCGCCCTGTGAAGAGTGTCGCCAGCCGTCTCGGGGCGAAAGAAAACCCCCCGGTGACCATTTACACACATTAATGACGCTCAGGTCATCGAGCAACCGATGGATGTTCTGCCTAATACACTGCTGACGGGGGAATGGCACCATGTGACTTCAGAAAGTGTTAGACTGCACTTCATCTCATGCATTCATACATATTTAACTCTTTAAAATAAATGCCTCTGGTGGGACATTGTGCTAATGCACTATAATTGTCTTAAGTGTCTCAGTGTGTTATTTTAGTACTATTTATATGCTATTACATTATCATTAGTATTAATTTTAGTTCGAATTTTAGTAATCTACTTATGTGCTTTTGTCATTTCTGTTTAGCTTTCATTTATTTTCTATTTCATTTTTGGTTTTAGTAATTGTATTACTTTAACATAAACTTTATTGCAGTTAGGTACGTATGTATGTATTTATTTAAATCTTTATTTCAATAGCAATATTTTGAATTGGCTTTCATTTTTTCTATTTTCAGTTTTGATTTTAATTTTAGTTTAGGTTTTAGTAATATTATATATAGCTTTGTTTATTTATTTTTTTATTTCAGTTTTAGTAATTTTAATACTTCAAGTTATTTTATTATTTTTATTATAATTGTATTATTTTATTTCAGTTAGCTGCCAAGGCAATATATATAGCTTTAATTTATGCATTTATCTTTACTTAAATTTTAGTAATTGTAGTACTTCAACTTCAACTTATTTTACTTCAGTTAATGGCCAAGGTAATATTTATAATGTTCATTATTGTATTTACATTTTTATGTCATTTATATTTTATATTGTCAGTTTTCTTTTTAATTTCAATAGCAATATTTTGAATTGGCTTTCATTTTTTCTATTTTCAGTTTTGATTTTAATTTTAGTTTAGGTTTTAGTAATATTGTTATGCAGCTTTGATATTTTTATTAGATTTTGAGTTTTTAAATTTATATATTTGTAGTACTTCAACTTCAACTTATTTTACTTCAGTTAATGGCCAAGGTAATATTTATAATGTTCATTATTGTATTTACATTTTTATGTCATTTATATTTTATATTGTCAGTTTTCTTTTTAATTTTAGTAATCTTCTTATGTGCTTGTGTATTTATTTATTTTATTTGATTTCCGTTTTAATCATTGTAGTACTTCAACTTAAGTTTGTTTTATTTCAGTTTGGCTTCTTAAGTTACGTTTTTCATCTAATATTTAGATTTTGTTTAGAAAAAGTGAAATGTAATAGTTTTACTTAACAATAAGCACTTTCCAAGCCCACTGTATATTTCCATCGCATTACTGTAGCTGTCCTTTCCAAAACGGCAGCACTTCTCTCTCGTTAGCTACAAACGCTCCCTAACACGCCGGTCTAATCGCAGAGGAGGACGCACTAATTAAATGCAGCTAATTGAGTCTCTGCGGACCGGGCTAACGCTCTGACGTGATTAGTTACTGTTTACCTGCTGAAGTTAGCAGGGTTTGTTTAACTGACAATGACTGAAGCCAGAGGAGGCAGATTCGCTGCAGCTGGAAATTAAAAGGCAGCGCGGCGTAATTGATTCTTTTGCTTATCTGTGAGAAACGCTGCGAGTGAGATACCAGGCATTCTTCTGCCGGCCGCGGCGTTATTCATGGAGCTCAAAAACACACAGAGCTGGGGCCAGTTAATGGCTTTGTGCTTGGAATCGATCAGCGTCACAGAGCAACTGATGCACGTATTAGATGCAGCTTTGCCTCGCTCTCATTCCTTTAGTGTCGTCGGCAGATGTTTTTGCCTGGATGAGGTTATTCGCTGTGGAAAGGCCATAATAAGATATATTTGTTGGACGTTTTGAGTGAGCGCAATCTCCTTAGAGCCGCTGTCACAGGTCAGCTGGTGTAAAGACGCATTGTGCTGAGATCATCCCTCCCGCCGCAAAAGCACAGATTACCAACAGAGACAAATAGCAGGAAACCCTTCAAGTATGACTGCCATCCCAGCCATATTTTCCGCTTCCTTTGGCGCTTTTATGCCGAGCGGGCCAAAGCGGGTTAGGGTGGGCTTGTGTTTGCTTCACTTCGCTCAAGATAAGTTTGCTGGTGTTTTCAGCCACAAAAGGGCAGAGGAGCGTTTTCTCTGCTGGGCTGTGACGGCAGTCAATGTTGCTGGATTCGCCCTGGATGGCGGCTGAACCCCAGAGACGTGCTGTATTGATCCGGGATTTGAGAGACAGAAGGTTCGTCACGAGGAAACTCTACCGCTGTTCTTCTGTTACTGATGTGTCTGTGTGTAATTAGTCCCCCGTGTTAATTAATATAGAGAGCGTTTTGTGCTCTGGAACAGTGAGTCACAACTGTGACAAAAGGGCCAAATTGAACACAGAGCTGGGAATCAAAAACCACTTCATTTTCAGGAATAGAGGAATAATATTTGTTTAAATTAGGCAATAATACATTAATTTACTTTTTAGGATGTCTATCTGTACTGTTTAGTGCAAAATACCTTCTTTATTCACTACTGCTCAGACAATTCACACTCAGTACACATAACATGTTATAATCTATTATTGCTTGCACTTGCACAATATATATATTTTTTAATTCACATTTGATTGCATGTATTGATCCATATGAAAAAAAAAAACGTTTGCTTTAAAAAAGCTTAAAAGCTGATCAAATGCATTTAAATTCAAGTATTAGAATTATTCAAATTAAACTGAAATAAAAATAAATCGAAACTAAGTAATATTTAATGACAAAAGCACATCAATTATTGTGAATTATTCTGATCTTCCTCGAAGCTGCTGAAGAACCGGGCCGATGCTCGATTATAGTTCAGTGCACATTATAGAGAAACTTTTGATCAAGTATTGAACACAGCGAGAGAACAGAAGAGACGAGACGTCTGATAGCTGTCAGAAATAAAGCTCTTAAAACTCAAGTCAGTAGATTGCGTGTGCGTTTGCATTTCCACCCCCTCTCCGGCTCTCTGCTCTCATTTACGCCCCCTGATGTATTTGCTGTGGCCTGTTAATCACGCTTTTGTTCCGTCTCGAACAGAATCACTCCAGCGAATGTAAGAGCTCTCCATTAACGCTTGCTCTGACGCGGCTGAGTTCGGCTCCTTTCCGTTTGCTGTTATTTTCCTCTTCTTAATGTGACACTTGTTCTGATAATAAAGGTTATCTTTTACATTTGGCCGCGTGGTAAATGACAGGTGGCTAATCCGGCCACCGGCGTGTTTATCAGTGCATTCCAGCTGCCGTATAATCTTGCGAGTGCTTTCGCTGAGATGGAGGGAAAAAAAGATGCAGTGTTTCCATCAATCATGTCTCTCCTAAGTCAGAAATTTGACCTGTTCAGGAATGCCAACCTCTGGCGATGAGAGCGCCGCTCGCGGGAAACTAGAGCAGATGTTCCCCAGTGTCTCTGTCTGGACATGGAGAACGTCGCTGTACGTTTGCCTGGATGTTACAAGATCTCCATACGAAAAAAAAGATGTCAGATTCATGCCAAAAGCTCTCAATTCATATCTGCCATTCCCACATCCTTATGAAGGCCATATTAAAAGAGCAGTTCACTCGAGAATGAACATTTTCATCATTTACTCTAACTCATGTTGTTCCAAACACATAAGACTTATATTCTCTCATCATTTTTTGTCCAACCATTGAAACTCTATTTTATCAACAAAAAAGATATGGTAAACATAATTAAAATATGAAAGTCTTCAGAAAAGTCTTTTTATGAAAAACAGAAATACTCTAGGCTTTTATTCAGGTATAAACATTGATCATAGAGTTTTTGTTTATCGTGTTTGATGATATTTCTGTTGCAAAGATGAACAAAATTCCTATAGGTTTGTAAACAATGGGGTACCTCAGGGTTTTGTATATGGCCCTCTTCTCTTTTCAATATACACAACAACTTAAGTATATTCTTTTAATGTATATTATTTCTGTAATAAGTACTCTTTTTTAAAGGCATGCTAAAGTGTACTTTATTTATCTATAGAAATTTCTACCTCATTTTAAATATAAACTGGCTACTCATTCTAATTAGAAATTGAAACAAATGGTGACCCGACATGGTACATAATGTTGTCTGGGTATTTAAACAAACAAATAGACAAAAAAACAGACAAACAACAACCTCTAACACAAACAGCTGTTTTTACAGAGCAGACCTGAGAGCAGTTATGAACCACTGTGGTAAACCATTCATCTATGCAATTCTCTCCACTATAGTTATAATATGAAACATGACGTGTTTTTATCATCGAGCACATTCCTACAGTGTCAGTCCTCCACAGATGCTCTTGGCTGTCGATACAGTAGATGTGTCTGCGGAAGTGCTCCTCATGGACTCTCTGATTGTGTGTAAGCCCTTGAGTGTAAACGCTTATTGATCGTCTGGACTGCCGAACTGATAAAGTCTACCGATCGCTCGCTCATCAGCTCTGAATGACGGCAGAGAGACCCAAGTGCTTAGAAAACACACACACTAAACATCATCAAAACCAGCATCATTAACCCTATAAAGCTACTGTATCATATTTGATACACATAAAGGCCTTAAAATTAAAACGTTGCTGTTAAACCTTTTTTGCACACAAACTGCTACATGCCTTCTGTCGTCTTCTGTCACTCTCTCTTTTAGTATAATTATACAAATGTCCACGTCAGCTGATACTTCACATGTCTTTTTGCAATCAAATCTTGGCTATTTTTTATCAAGTAAAGGTCAGAATAACTGCAGTAATATCTCCAGATGAACACTTACTGGACTGAAGCAGCTCAGCTTTACTTGATTCTCCATCAGTCATGTTTTAGAGTCTCAAATCTGATCCTCAGGATCATTTGAGGTGCGTTTGTTTCCAGAAGCTTTACTTTCACTGTTCCTCAGCGGAGGAATGATCTTCACAAGCCTCCAGAACATCTCACATCTTCTGAGGAGCCTTTATTTCTTCAGCTCTCAATCACTGCATTATATGTTTGGAGCATTTCAATCTCATCTTACTAAGACATATCACTGGAGATATAGAGCCACGACTGATATTTAGATCATTTTATGCCAGTATCTGCTGTACTGTTATAAAGATCTTATTGATTTACATTACAAGCAGCAGAATTTCAGAATATAAATATCAGTATCTGCACCAAATTGCATATTTTTGTTCAGTCTGAGACTGAATAAAACTGAGCTGTTTTTCCTCTGTATGCTCACTGTATCAGACTGAAATGTTCCCGACTCTTCTTTAAGCGTCAGGCTGTAGAGGGTTAATGCGAGCGTTCAGCACTGATTCCCGTGAGAGAGTGAATTCCTGACGTCTCAGTCTTGGAATCTCAGGCCGTGTTTCAGATCTCTGGCTCGCTGCATTCCTGAGATGAATGAGACGACCTTTGACCTGCAGCAGGATCAGAATGCACACTTGCTGCAGCAGCTGTAGCGGATCTGCTCCTGAAATACCACACATGTGCTTCCCGTCTGATGAAACACCGAATCAATGTTCCTCACTAGATAGACGGCTTACATTATACTGGGAGACGAGGAAGGGTTTTAACATCCCAGAAATGTCACGCTTCAGCTTTAAAGACAGAAACCCACTGCGTTTCTGCACGCCTGCCCTGTGGCGTCACATCCAGGAGAATTGTGGGTAATAACGGCAGGAAGTCGGCAGTGTGGCTCCGCCCACTCAAGAATGAGGTCTGGATGGTCCGCCCCCTCCGCTGGCTGAGAGGTTGACGTGTGTGTGTCGAAAGCGTGACACACGTCTGTAAGTGTGTGTGGAGGAGGACGAGCAACACTTTCATCCGGTGCCAGGTGTGTGTGTGTGTGTGTGTGTGTGTGAGAATCTGGGAATTTTAACATTTCCACGCCTGGAATATTCTATATTTGAATATATATTTGAATTAGCTTTTATTTTTATAGTTTGACGTTTCATTTTAAATGTAGTTTAATATATACATAC
>NW_015557072.1:387964-389161 GCF_001515605.1 Sinocyclocheilus anshuiensis
GTGATATTCTTCTTTTTTAATTTTCTGTTTTCATTTTAACTTTAGGTTAATTTTTTGTAATTTTATGTGCTTTGTCATTATTTTAATTTCTTTTTTTTATTTTATTTTGTAATATTTGTTCATATTTAGCTTTATTTTTATGTTAGTTTTAGTAATTTTAGTACTTCAAATTATTTATTTCAGGGTTTTTTTGTTTACATTCTTCCTGTAGTATTTATATTTTATGAAATTATCTTTACTAGTTTTAGTTTTACTAAACAATAACAAAACTGTTTGTATAAAATCATTTTTAGAAAGCCATATCCTACTTTAGTGTTTTAGACGGTGGCTTTTTCTTCATAAAAACAGCCAATAGCAGACTGTTGATTGTTTCTGAGAACACGCATCATAATGTATGTGAATATATGTCAGTATTTCAGAGATCAGACGAACAATCTGCCATCCTGCAGGAGGAGATCAGTCCTGCGTAATCTGCTCTCTGTTTCACACAATTCCTTTCTTTCTCCAGAAGAGGCTTTCCTAGTAATTCTCCATGAACACAAAGTTAATTTGTGGGAACGGGTGAGGATTGAAGCGGGTTTTGAGCACGGACGCGTCGAGTTACGGCAGACGGCGCGGGAGATTCCCCGAGCGAATGAGAGACAAAAGACAACAGAAGCACGTCTTTCTCTGCATCCTCTGGCTGCAGACAGACGTCGCTCGAGCTTTCATTTCCTCTGAGCTTTTATAATTAATTTCGTTTAAGGGCTGCAGATCGTTGGATGTTCTGCTGACTAAACCCATTTGTCATTTGTGGGTTTATTTTGCGAAACCTCCTTCACACCCCAGCGGCTCCCCATCGCTCATTAAATCACACTCAGTGTGTGTGTGTGTGTGTGTGTGTGTGTGTGTGTGCGGCTGCACTTATGTGGCTCCGCCCACTCAAGAATGAGGTCTGGATGGTCCGCCCCCTCCGCTGGCTGAGAGGTTGACGTGTGTGTGTCGAAAGCGTGACACACGTCTGTAAGTGTGTGTGGAGGAGGACGAGCAACACTTTCATCCGGTGCCAGGTGTGTGTGTGTGTGTGTGTGTGTGTGAGAATCTGGGAATTTTAACATTTCCACGCCTGGAATATTCTATATTTGAATATATATTTGAATTAGCTTTTATTTTTATAGTTTGACGTTTCATTTTAAATGTAGTTTAATATATACATAC
>NW_015557072.1:389182-391069 GCF_001515605.1 Sinocyclocheilus anshuiensis
CATCGCGGGACAAAAGACAACAGAAGCACGTCTTTCTCTGCATCCTCTGGCTGCAGACAGACGTCGCTCGAGCTTTCATTTCCTCTGAGCTTTTATAATTAATTTCGTTTAAGGGCTGCAGATCGTTGGATGTTCTGCTGACTAAACCCATTTGTCATTTGTGGGTTTATTTTGCGAAACCTCCTTCACACCCCAGCGGCTCCCCATCGCTCATTAAATCACACTCAGTGTGTGTGTGTGTGTGTGTGTGTGTGTGTGTGTGCGGCTGCACTTATGCAACTCATTGTTAAACACAGGTAACAGGTGACGTGTTTTAGATTAAATGAGCTCTTTGTCACAGTTATCCATCTAGCTCACCCCATGGACTCGGGTTTGTCTGGTTAGCGTGATCCCATTCGCCTCTTCTGGTAGACGCTCTTAACTACAACTAGAGCAAAAAATTAAATCTCCATTTTTCAGAACTCAACTGGCAACTCGTAACCTTGCATTTTTCCCATTCCACTGTTGCGTCTCCTGTTTTTTTATTCTGTGTGAACAACCGCTCAGGACTAGCGATATGTTCTCAAATGCTTCTTTAGCCACGCCATCATTCACTCACATTAACTGTTAGCACTGGCGGATCGTCAACATGTCTGATCATAACATTTGCTAATATGTTTATTCAAAACTGTGATTTAAAAATAAATAAATAAACAAATAAATATAAAATTATATATATATATATATATATATATATATAAACATAATAATAACAATAATAATAATAATAATAAAATAGTTCAAAATACCTTTCAATTTATCGCTAAAACGAAATCTTGCCCAGCTCTAATTACAATATTATGCAGTCTTTTCTCCACTGACGCCATGCATTCTGGGTACTTTGCATGTGCACGTTTCCTTGCGTCGTCTTCCACGTTTCTGCAGGCGCTCTTCATGGTGTGCCGCCCCGCGACACTGCATTCGGCCGTAATTACACAGCGGCATTTGGAGCTTATCCTCTCGAGAGTGTCATTAGTTGAATTAATTCTCCACTGACGCCGTGCATTCTGGGTACTTTGCATGTGCACATTCCCTGTGACGTCTTCCACGTTTCTGCAGGCGGTCTTCATCGTGTGCCGCCCCGTGATGCTGCATTCGGCCGTAATTATACAGTGGCGTGTGGAGCTTCTCCTCTTGAGAGGGTCATTAGTCGAATTAAGGGCGACCCGGAGGAGGCCGATTCATCTAGCAGAAAATGACTCCAATATGCAGAGCATCAAAGCCGTCAGATAAGAGCCCTTCACTCCCGCAAACTCCCCCGCGAAACCATTAGCACCCCCTCAACGCCAGCCAGCACTCAACAAAACCAGCACAACACAAACACATCCGCAGTTCCAGTCCCAAACTCCACGACAGAGCGAACGGACGTCTTTGAAGAAACACAAACACAACAAACACACAACATTTTTTTGTCATTTCGTTAAGATTTATTTTTGGTCTTTTTGCCTTTATTTTGGTAGGACAGTAAGTATTAACAGGAAGAGTAAGAGGGGGATCGGGAAAAGGTCCACAAGCTGGGATTTAAACTTGGGATACCCGTAATGCAATGACACAAAATATTTTTTTTGGAACATTTTACACAAATCTGTTATACTCGTGCTTCACCCTGATTTTAAATACACATTTTGGCACCAATCAGTATTTGAGTCTTTCTTAATTATAGCGCCCCCTAGGGCAGTGATTCCCAACCCTTTTCCTGCTGCACAATTAATCAAAATAAGACCCAAATCAATAGGCCTAAAACCGATATGGCTGAGTACCTAAAACCCTAAAATACAATAAGCAAATTGGAAAGGCTGATTTTATATATATATATATATATATATATATATATATATATATCTACCC
>NW_015557072.1:391264-416770 GCF_001515605.1 Sinocyclocheilus anshuiensis
CACTAATACAATTTTAAAATAAGAAAAAAAGTACTATTATTACCTTTTATTTTATTTTTTCCAGTCCAGGTGGTCTTGGAGTCTCTACTAATAAGCTAAATCTGGTGTGTGTTGTGTCGATGTTCCTCCAAGAATAGGGTTTGAAAGCTCTACTGTAAGGAAATAGACGTTATTTGCCATGTGGTGACAGACTGTCCTTGACTTCACAGCATCATAGTATAGCCTCACCTAGATGCCTGTTCAGAGCAGTGTGTCCATCTCGCCACATCTCTGATGGCCAGAGCATTTAAGAGCAGAAAACCTGAAGAAGGAAATCAGGATGAACTCAAAACGATTCGAGAGCTCTAGAAACAAATTCACCCACTACAACAAGCAGCAGCTCAGGCTTCCCTGAGAAGAAAGTAATGGGGGAAGTACCACAGCCATCCGCAGGGATCGATATCCGCATCCACTCAGACCAACACGCGATCCATCAGCGTTTACGGCTCTCCGCGGAGTCCTGCGCTTCTACACCCATCCGTCCAAACTCATACTGTACGATTACCATCTCCTCCTCTCCATTAATTAGACATGAGGAAAGATCAATAACGTCTAACGGCTCTGTCTTTAATTATGAGAATAAATAACTCGTCATTATCTGTTGTTCCATTCCTGTGATGAATAGCATCGGTGCTAATTTAAAGCGGCAGGAGGGGGTCGCGCAGAGAAACTTTGCTCGAACAAAGGCGCGCTGACTTTATGTGCTGTCTCAGGTCCTTTCTACATTTCTATTTTCCAGCTCAAAGAAAGGTTCACCTGGGTTGCGAGATAAGTCAGCATGTTTCCAGCGGTGAAAGGCCCGTCGGAAACGTCTGAAAGCGCCGGCGGGCCGCTCGGGTCGCGGCTCCTTCGAGGCGGAGGGGTAAAGGAAAGCACATTGTGCTCCGCTAGCTTTTCTTGGGCTCTTTCACCCTCGACGCAGCTGTCAGAACACCAAACAACAGGCACAGCAATTTCCGCAGCCGTCCCTCCGTGAACGCACCTCGCTAAAAGATGCCACGGGCGCTGAGGCAGCGATTCGTCTGGACGACTGTCAATGCCTTTGTTTTTCTGTCAGGATTTTAAATTACACAGCGGCGGACTTCCTGAGCGACTGTGTGCCGAAGATTATGCCTTCGTTCGAAGCAAAAGTCGAGGGACGGTCAGATTGGAGTCAATTGATGCACTTCAGAAGAAAGGTGCCGGCGTTCCGGCTCTGGCACGGATATTTCCGGATTACCATAAAGTAGGCTTTGTCTAGACGCCTCAACTGCAGGCAGAGAATGGAGCGCTTCCCGTCGGTGTCATCTGTCATGATCGCGCCGGCTTCTCACTGGATTTGCCAGAGTTCCTCGAGCTCCGCTTTGGATCGGCACAGAAACAGATCCGAATGGAAGAGCAGCTCTTGGACTTTCCCTCCGTGACACAACAGAGCAGAACGACGCTCATCCGTCCTCAGTGCAGAAGATGAGGCTATGAAAGCTCTTATCGACTAAATGAAGATACAGGAAGTGTTTGTAACATCATAACTTTAACCCTAAACACACCTAGAATCCAACTAACGATCAGCACATTCGTGACCAGGATGCAAAAATGGGAAGATGTTGATCATCAACCTTAGGAGGAACAATTAAATATCATATGAGTGGTTTAATTTTGCTTTCATCCTCTGCAATCTCCCGTTTGGAGAATGGGTATAGCTTTAAAATCAGATTTTTTTGTCAACAAGTACTTTTTATTGAAAATATATCTACATAAACTTTAAGTATGGCACTAGAATGAGCAGTAACATATAAAGAACATACAAAGCTGTTAGTTTAGGGCCAAGTGATGTTTTGTTGTCACTGATAAACTTGCATTTTCCATGAATTAAAATGTACTTTTTTCTTACAATAAATTTATTTTCAGGGTTGATGGTTGAGGTGGAAATCATCAACTAACTTCCATTAGTTAACATGTATTTACAATGAAATATATATCTAAAGTGTATAATCTTAATCTTAGTTAAGTTCAACATTTACCAATACATTATTAACATCAAATGTTGTTATCTGTTGTTAACCTGTTAATTTTCTTTAATGGACTTGAGCTAACAGTAACAATGAGAAGTTTTATTTATTTATTATTTTATCGAATAGCGTTATATTAAACAAAGATGTAAAAAATACTGTAATAAATGTATAGCTCATTTTAAGGTAACTAATGGGACCATATGGTAAATTGTTACGATGTAATTTCCTGGATGTCAGAATTATTATTATTATAATTGTTTTTGTATATGGGGGAATCATGCAATAACAGGGATGAGCACAAAACATGGGACACTGCTAAATTATATTTTGGTAATTAAAATGAGTCAATAACTAATAAAGTTCTTAATGTAATGTACTCGATCACAATTATGACATTGTTGCATGACATTGCTAGACATACATGAGAAAGTGGAGACTGGACAAAATCCCCATTTAAAGTCTGAAAACAGACATTTGATGTTTTTACATCTAGTTACTCTTCATGTTAATGGCTTCAGAAATATATATGTCTGTTTTCAGGACAGGATCGTGGGGTCGGTGCCTGCGGCGCTGTAACGTCAGCGCTGATGATATCCTCCGGCTGACTGTGTGAGTGGACGTCAAATGGACATCAGGTCACAGCACATTGAACTAAATGAATTCAGTTAATCTCTCTGATGTTTCTCCATCCCTGGAGCCAAATCCTGACGCTAATGTTCCCCCTCAGGGTCATTTAAAGCCCTTTCAGTGCCAGCATGTCTAGTGGCACTTTACTTCTCCAGAACTCTCTGCTTTCTTCAACCAACAACCTGAATCTGAATCTCTTATTTGCTCTGACGCATCTATTTCCACTGGATTCGTCCAAAAGTCATGCATGAGTTTTACAGCACAATAAAAAGTTTCAAAGAACATTCTGTCACTATTTACGCATCTAATGCTCCATTGTTGGTGTTTTGTTACAAAAAACACCATAAAAGCACAAATACAAGCAGCATGTGACTCATGCGCTATATTTCAAGTCCTCCGAAGTCACATGTTCACTTGTGACCCGAAATAAGAGCCACATTTAAGTTTTCCACTCATTATTTCCCCCTCTGCTGAAGTTCTAACATCATATGTGCATCAGGTTGGACGTCAGTTTTGAATATGGCCACAAACAAACTTTTTTTATGGAAAAGAGCAGCTTGAACGTTCTGCTAAACATCTCACACGCGTTTCCAGTGCATTCGTTTGGGTTTTTTGAGGCGAACCATTCTGTTAAAATGGTTTCTCTGAAGAGTACTCAGCCACCAGCAGCATTCGCGCTTCTCCATCGCAGGGACTTTTGTTTTCTTTGATGCAGAATGCATTGTGCCTGTGACCTTGTTGGCAAATATGGGCCTGAAATCCCTGGCCAGTCTGTGAAAGGACCGAACACATTGGTCCCAGTTCCGTGGGTGCATTCATGAATAAGACATGACCCATATCCCCACACAACACAAGCACGGCCGATTGAACGCCATGTTTTTAGAGGAAGAAAAGTATGTCGGGGCTTAACCGAGGCAAAGACGCTTTAATGCAAAGCTTGTTTTCGATGCTCGTGCAGTCTGCCGCAGCCTGATATCTTACGGCGGAATATGTATTAGTTTTGTGTCATTATTCATGCTCAAACGATGCTGCTTGCCCACTGGCTGAATGTGCAGTAATTACTACAACTCCGCTTCCTTCATTTATATTAATGGATAAATATTTGTTTAGGGCTTCCTAATCATAATTATTTCCATTTAGACCGTCATTCCAGGTGAGGCTCGGAGAGAGAACAGCACACGACTCGTACTCGTACTGCATTTATAGAGTATATACTGCTGTAATGTGTGAGTTCAGATGAGACACCGCAGACTCTCTGTGTGCAATACTCAATCACACAGCGCTTTGTGCTCCACTCGACCTTCCATTCCAGTGTGACGAACGAGCCGCCAGTCGTTTTTAATCTTCCTTGACTCATTATTGGATTGGAGACCCCGAGTTAAGACGTTTTACATACAATTTGATAGAGGTAAAATAATCACATTTATTCCCACCAAGGTAACTTCACATGTAATCTTTACCAAAAACCTAATTTCGAAGGATAAAAGCAATTTCTTTGGTTTTAACGGCTTGGATTGTAATTAATATCTATTTTATCTCCAGGTTGTTGGGTAAAAGTTCAAATACATGTCAGACAGTTAAACTTTCGCAGACAGGTACTGCACAGGATCTGATTGGACATACAGCATAAAATAAACTTTCATCACTGAAGTCAAAAAATGACTCTTTGAAATATGCAACAGACATTATTTCATCAAAGTATTTACTTAAAGACTCTTCTTGAACTAATCAAGATATTTTAGTAAAATTATTTAATTATTAAGTAGGTCTTACACTGGCATTTCAAATGTTTTAAATGCATATTATTGCTGACAGATAGAAGAATCTATTCAGTAACATTAATCACTGTTGTTATTGTTAGGTAAAACCAAAAGTTAATTAAAACAAAAGGGTAATTGACAAAACTGAATAAAATAAAATAAAAAATGTCATAAAAATGACAAATTTAAATTAAAATTAAAAATGGATAACTAACTAAAATAAGCTAATGTACTTAAACTACTAAAACTAGTAATTAATTAAATTAAACTATATACAAATGTTTAAAAATTCTAATAAAATTACTAAAACTATTAATTAAATTTAACAGCTATATAAAAATATATATATTTTTTAAATCTAATAAAATTTCTAAAACTATTATTTAAAAAAATAATAAATGAAATTAATTAAACCTATATACTTAATATTAAAGCACATAAATAAAAAAAATGAAAAATTTAAATGAAATTATGAAAATATTAGCTAATTCAAAATAATAAACACTATAAATAATGATAAAATAATAAATACTATATTTAATAAATATAATATAATACTTAATAAATGCTATAAGTAATACTACAATAACACTGATATATTTATAACTGAAAGCACTGATATTATGACACAATCTGGGTCAATATCATTGTGTAAATATAAAGGGGGCTAACTGTATATCTTAAATAAGGTAATAAATTGAAGCGTATTTTTCTCAGACACACAGATGGCAGGGAGATCTGAGAGTTATGAAGGACACGTTCTGCTGTATGTCCTGTAACATCGCCCTCGGTCTCCCCTGCTGTTCACATCATATCTGTACAGACAGCAGTGTATACTGCAGAGTATTCTCAACATATCCAGAGAGATTCACAGACTCCCCCCTGTGTGTGTGTGTGTGTGTGTGTGTGTGTGTGTGTCAGAGAGAGAGAGAGAGAGAGAGAGAGCGTGAGAGTGTGTGTGTGTGTGTGTGTGTGTGTGTGTGTGTGTGTGTGTGTTTTCTAAGCGCCACACTGCTATTGTGTTGCAGGTTTTATCAGGCCTGAGCTGCAAACAGCAATACTCTCCCTCCAACAACAGATGTGGCCACAAAGGAGCGAGAAGGAGGGAGAAAATAAAATGTTTTGCCAATAACCATGCTAATGTTTGGAGGTGGAAAGTATATTCTTCTCTTGCATTTCTCCCATTTTAGGTCTGGCAGAATCTTTCTCAGGCCAACCAGAGGGCTGTTTTGTTTAGTAGATGCGTTTCATAATTTCATTAAAAGATAAGTCGGGTAAAAGCCTTTCGTTGGGTCCGAATGGTAAAAACTGGCAAAGGAGAGCATTTTCACTCCGGTTTCTCCACACGGACGCTGACACATCCAACAAGGCCTTACAAGGCCACTTTGTAAGAAATGTTGTAAATGTAGCATAAAATTAGAGTTATATTGATGATGCAGAAGCTAGCGAGCGGGAAAGCCCGTCTGCTAATTAGAATATTAATCACCCCGTTAAAAAGCTCCAAGGTCAGTGCGAGCTGAAGGAGCTTTTCCATTTTTCATGATCAATCCGTGGGACGCTTTTCTAGAAATAAATCGTCATTTGCTGCATTGGCCAACTACTCAAATGACACAAACACACACACACACACACACACACACACACACACACACACACTGAAGAAAGATACAGACAAAGCCAACATACCTGTGAAGGCTGGAAGGCAATGAGAGAGCAAAGGTTAGCGCAGGTTTTTGGTCGTAAACCTACCACGTAAAACAGTGAGTCGTGTGGTGGCGCTCGTCTCCCCAACACTGTTGGAGGCGACACATTCGTAAATGGCTTCATCGCGCGGAGTCCGCAGCGGCTGGATTCTCAGAACGGAGCCCGATCCGTCATCGAACTCTATGACCTACAGGTGCGAGAGACAAGATATGTTACGAGAGTTTTTTTTGCTCACAGGTGACGACAGACAATCATGCTCTCACACACACTTCATCCTGACACAGAGCTCTGACAGACAACGGACACCGCGGCACGATGTTCATTTACGCAACCTGACGCAACAGTACGAACACAGGACACAGAAACAGTCTGGTTAAGATCTGCAGTCGGGCTGCGACTGGCTTCCTCAGAAACATGTGCAATTGCTGGTATTTTGGAGATCTCTCTTCTTGAAGCCCAGCGAACTCTGAGAGATTTGATCTTATGTTGTGTCCTTAATGATTGTTTCTTATGAACATTTGTACGATATGACAACGATCTTAGCTGAAGGTCACAACTGACTGTCTGTGCAAAAAACAGTCTGTTGTTAGTATGCCTCTTTTAAACATAATTTCATAATTTGATTGTTTTTTTTTAAAGTCTCTGTGTAAATCATCATAAATCATTAGCGTAAATCCTTTGGTAGTGTACATGGGAGTTAATTTTAATTCCAACTACTATACATGGGGACCAAGTAGTATACTAAAATTATACTAGAAGCATGATGTTATATTCACATATAATTATAATTGCAATATTAAAACTATACTTAAAAGTGTACTTTCACAAGCTAAAAAGTGGCTAGAAGTATAGAGCTAGTAAAAGTAGAGTTCACTTGTAGTATATTGTAGTTCATGAAAAACTAGTTGTGTACTCAAGTTTACTACTGCTAGCTACTCTTAAAATATGCATACAAGTATACTTTTACTAAAAAGCAGGCCAATTTAGTCCTAAGTAGCATTGAACATGCACACAACATACCTTACAAAAAGAAGTATGCTTCAAGTTAATTGTGTTAACTTAAGTGAAGTTCAAGTATATCTTTCATGTATACTTTATGTAGTAAGTATAGTAGTTTCAATGCACTAGTTCTATAATTGTATGTATTGCAACACATTTCAGAACTAAATTGGCCCACTGTTTAGTTTATAGAAGTATACTTTCAAGTGTACTTTGCAAGTAACGGTAAACTTTGGGTACACCACTGGTCTTCTTTGTATTGCAAGTATACTTTGAACTATACTACAAGTGAAATCACACGTATAATGTTAGTTATATACTTCTAGACTTTATTCAAGTGCACTTCAAAATATACTAGTTTAATATTCCCTATGCAGCATGTATAATTGAATGCTATCTTTAAGTGATCTTTTCATCATACTTAAAATTTACTGTTTACTTTTTGTTCTTCTCTAAGTACACTACTAGCGTCCTATTTAGGTGATTTGTATACTTGAAATAAAGTTCAGTTGAAGTTCACAAATTGTTTACTCTGATAATGGCTTATAATAGAAGCCCATGTGAATCATGTCTGATACAAAACTCTCACGCCTCAGAAGAAATGTCAGTAAAGCCTGCCAAATGTTTATCTGTTTCTGCGTGGGTTAATAACACTGTGTACAAAAAAGGTCAGATTCATTTCCACCATGTATTATTTACTTTAAAATTTTCCACCGCAAAGCTGACTTATTATAAACTTGTAAAATATATGCTGAAGTTGAGTAAAAGAAACCAGTGTGTGTGAAGGAAACGTACAGAAAAGCTTAATACACCATTCTACACCAAGTACACTTGGAATACTAAATTATACTTTTAAGTATACTTAAGTATATAACAATTCAACAGTATAAGCCAAGTACACTTAAGTGCAATTTTAAAATGAACTATACTTAAGCATATATCTCTATATAGTCTGTCTTGTAATGCACTGGGCAGAAATCAGTCACACATGTTTGAGAAGCTGGCTTTGGTTTGTGTAAAATGCTCAGTGAATGTCTGAAGGCGATGCTAATTCTTAAGCCAGACGTTTCACGATAAACCCGGTGGCTTTAAGAATGGGACGGCGTGGTCTGGCCCACTCTTAAAGCAGATCGCATGAAACATGAAACGAGGATGGTGATGTGACGTCGCAGGCACAAACGTCATCAGACAGTCGATTAGCCTCGACGCCAGACAGACGGGACACAGGACGCTCACAGAAAGGTTTAGTTGCTGGCAATCGGGAGATGTATACTCACTTCTGACAGAAACAACCAGGACGGGTTCTCCGTTTTACAGACTTAAATACATCAGTGGTCATACGCTGCGGCTTTTCTTTCACTCTCACTTTTCACGTAAAGAAATGCGAGTATGACCACGCGCTCACATGCATGCACTTGTGTGAACAGTAGATGAAGATGGTTGTGCGGCAAGATGATGCAGAAATTAATAAAAATCTTATCAGTGTTCAGCTGTGATGCGTTGGTTCATCATGCTGGGCTGAGATGGCGATCCAAAAACAGATAAATAAACATACGGGACTGAGCCGCGGAACATGCGCTGGGAAGCAAATGAGATGCTCAACACAAGAACAAAAACCACTTCTGGGAACCAAGTGCATTTCAGAAATGCAAAGCGCATGTTTGACGAAAGCATCTGATCCATCATTTCCTTAAATGAAGGTAATTCTTATTATCTCATGCTGTTGAGATCAGCGGCCGGATTCACGAAGCATTCTTATTTTACTATCATTGGGATTTTTTTATTATTTTATTTTATTATTTCTATTTTTGTAGTGTCTGTTTTCATTTTAATTTAAGGTTTTTTGTTTGTTTGCTTGTTTTCCCCAAATATGACTGTGAGAAATGTTGTTTTGGCAACTAGTTGAAACAAAATAAGTTTAAACTTTCTTTGTTTTCTTTTCTTTTTAGTTAAAGTTTTTTATCATTTCCAAATAACAATTTTTGGATGGTTTTAGTTTTAGTTAGTATAACCCTGCTTAAGAAAAAAAAGTCTTAACTGCCATGCCCCCCTATTTTCTAACTTAAGTAGTATTTTTGGGAATACAATACTTTTTTTTTTTGCCATTGTTCTTAAGACAACCCCCAACTTGTCTTAAATCCCAAAACAAGTTTAAGAAATGTATCGGGTTGTATCAAATTAATTGTTACTTTGCACAATTAACAAACAAGATAAACGCACCAGTCTGATCCATCTTAAGACAAGCACATTTAAAAATAATTATTTTAACTCGCATTAAAAATATGATGAATGCAAGTGTGATAATAATAATATGAAGCAAGTGTGCTTTTTCCAAAAATAGTAATACATTTATTCCTAAAAACTTAAAGAACTTAAGGAGAACTGCACTTAGGAACTACGCTTTAGCTTTTATTACTATTGTTATTATTGTTTCCCCTTGTTTTTTCTAAAGACGATTTTCATGAATCCGGCAGCGGGACATGAGTGATCATGCATGTTAGTGGTGGGAGGATATGCTAATGAGTGGGTGTGGCTGAAGCAGTGGGTGTGGTTAATGGGCGTGGCTGTCGTTAGCATTCACTTGTCGAGCATTTTACATCAGAACAATAGACCTAATACCTCAAAACGCTGGTTGCTCACTCTCTTCCCCTTCTTGTTCCACACGATCTTGGGCCGCGGGTCGCCCGAAGCCTGGCAGATGAAGGAGGCGACGCCGCCCTGAACGCCCGTCTGATCGTTCGGGGTTCGCAAGAACTTTGGTGGCGCTGAAAGACAGAAAGTGGGAAGATTACACAACTGATTCAGACAGATTACTGAACAGAGACGCGTTACACAAAAGAAGAAACACAATCAAATGAACAGAGCAAAGATGTGACGATAGTCCTATGAACACTGAAGGCAAAATCACTCATGAGGCAACTAAATGCATTTAAAAACATAATCAACAAACATAAAATTGGTGAATGTTTTATATCAGAACAACAAACCTCAAAACTCAAGCTTCACAACTTTAAAAATTTTAAGTTATGCACTTTTCATAAGTGTTTAATCTTTTTGTTTTCCCAGTTCAATTGGTATTTGTGTGTATGCATACTATTTATTTATTTATATATTCATTCATTCATTTTGTTCCCAACAAACCATGAGTGGGCCAAATACAGCAGTCATTACCAACACACCAAACATTATAAACAGCAGTTTCATTTCCCTCAGAAGTCTGTGTTTGTTAGTGATGGAGACGAGCGGCGACTGGATCACATCAGAGACACGAGATCAGAAACACCATTTATTTTAAGAGTTTTACATCATGATCTGTGTGCTGTTTATTAGGCGTCATTAATAGAGCAGACGGTAATGAATCCCAGAGTCCAAAATTAACGCTCGCCATGATCCAAATGAGGTAAAAACCGCAGAATGAATATTTGTCCTGTAACATTATTAGCAACATAATGCATGATTTAAATGCTATATAAGAACAACTCTATCTTGCTGATGTAAGAGACACAAGATATCAAAATCAAACACATTCAGATGACTGAAACGCCAGCGACTGACACATGACTGAAGATCGAGGTAAAAATACTCAAATATTTCACACGCACCGCAGAGAAACAGTGTAAAAACAATCAGATGAATCTGGGGGCGGGATCTTGAGTGCACTCACACACTACTGTTCATTTAAAGAAGTAAATGTTTTTATTCATCAAGGATGCAATAAATTGATCAAAAGGGAAAGTAAATACGTTTGTAAAAATGTTAAAAAAGATTTCTGTTTCAAATAAATGCTGTTCTTTTGAACTTCCTGACAAATAAAACGCATCAGTTTCCACAAAAATATTGTGCAGCACAACTGTTTTCAACATTGATAATAATCAGAAATGTTTCTTGAGCAGCAAATCATCATATTAGAATGATTTCTGAAGATCATGTGACACTGAAGACTGGAGTAATGATGCTGAAAATACAGCTGAATAAATTAAATTTTAACATATTCACACAGAAAACAGCTACTTTAAATTGTAATAATATTTCACATTTTGTTCAAATAAATGCAGCCTTGGTGACCAGAAGGGACTTCTTTCAAAAACATTCAAGCATTATTATTATTTATTTACTATTATATAATTCATTAATATTTTAAATTAGTTTTATATTTACAGTTTTAATAACTTTGTTATGCACTTTCATAATTTGTATCAGTTTGTTTTAAATGACATTTCTATATAACTTTAGTTTTTGTTTTAGTAATTTTATTTAGTTGCCAATTTTCGCTTAGTGTTTCATCTAACATTTATACTTCATTTCATTTAACGAAACAGATTTTAATAGTTTTAGTTAGCAATAAGAGCAGTGTCACATCTCTCGTATGATGGATCATGGCGGTGAGCACTTGTTCCCTAGTTAGAGAGCTGCTCGTGCTTGAGGCGGGCAGTTAATACAAGATGTGACATACGTATCCCATAGTCCCTGTCTATAATTGGATCTGTGAGCGGGGTGTCACCGCCGCGACCAGAGGGATTTCACTGAGTCGCCCAAAATATCTGCCGTCGCTGCCAACAGCCACCGCCTCTCTCGCGCTCGCTCTCTGTACTTCAAAGAGCAGTTTCTCAGCATGTAAATATGTAAAATCGTATCTGGTGCGGCTGTCATACAGCTATCTGAACATGTGCCGAATAACACATCAAAGATGCGGCTGTCAGTGAATCTGCTCTAATGGAGTTTGGGTCGACAGTAAACCCCGCTTAAGAGCTCACGCTGCACATCAGCTCCAAACACACCCAAACACGGAGAAACAGCAGCACACGTGTGTGTGTGTGTGTGTGTGTGTGTGTGTGTGTGTGTGTGTGTAATCATGTTTTCCAGCAGAGCTGACGTCTGCTATAAAACATGATCACTTTCACTCAGCTCCATGTATTTATAGATAACGTAAGGAAAATACTCCTGCTCATCTGAAATGACCTATTGTACTATGTTAAGTCCCAGTTGTGATGGATAGTCTGTGTGGAGTGTTTTGCAGATATGATGGTCTCAGTGTTTCATGGTCCTGACGCTTTAGGGAAACACAGATCTGTCCTTTTGAAGCAGGTGTGTTTATTAGTCACGTTAAATTAATGAAAGCAGTTAAATATTCTGTTTATCCAGCTACCTCTATAGGGATTTCCTGAGTTTCTTCTGCGAGGTGTATTTGGAGTTTCAGCGCGAGAGCGCCCTCTGGCCTTTGGATGGAGATTTACTGCTGATCACAGAAACGTGCTTCACTGAAAGATACGCATGACAATCGCAGCTTCTGTCTAATCACGATTTATCGCCTTTGCGATTTAATTTCGATTTATAGTGCAGCCCTAGCAGAAAGGGCCCTAAAAGGCCATATTAGTAAGACTGACTTTCATTTTTGTAGTCATTTTATTTTTCCCCAATGTGAAGGCATTCGTTTTCTCATCTTGAAGAGGATTATGGGTAATTCTGTATCCCGCTATGTACAGTATGTACATGCACAGTACGGCTGCATGATTTGGGGGAAAAGTGTAATTTTCCTGATAAAACTGCTATTAAAATTGCCATAAAATTTTTTATAAAAAACTCGCAAGTTTGTTGTGCTTGTTTGTAGGGCTGCACAATTTGGCAATTGATTTTTTTTAATAATAATAATAATAATAAATTATTATTATTATTATTATTATTAAAATATTAAACAAAAGACATACTACTACTGCAAAATTTCACTTCAAGATAAGTCAACAAGATTGTTTACAGTACAACTGTAAAATTACTAAAAATATTAAACAAAACAATAAATATTTTCTAATATGTCACTTATACTTAAGTATTTAAGGCAAAAATAATAATGACAACAGCTGCTTTAAAAATAATTCACACTGCAAGTTTGGAAAATGTTTGACATGTTGTTTTTAGATGCGACTCAAACCGCTGGCGTGTAAATGAACACAGTGCTGCGCATGACAGCGCATGAACCACATCACACAGTTTTATTGTAATTAATAGTGCAGCCGTACGGCAATAAAGCACACTCAATGTGAACTGCTATTTCCAGCAAGATGAATGAACAGACGGTGATATCAGCTGTGTTTTGGATTTTTGGTTATTTGATCAGGTCAAAATGCATAATGCATTCAGTCTCAGACACGAGTGCTGCAGTCTCCTGCAATGCTGCATGACTTCCGCTTCATTCATCACACTGGAAATGGATGCAGTGCGCACTGCATTGTGGTGTGTGTCGTGCGGTGAGCTCTGCTGTGAAGATGCAGTAGATCATCTGGGCGTTTCACGAGCACAGAAACAGTTCAGTCTCTCAGTCCATCAGAATACATTTGTGTCTTTTCTCTTCTTCAGAAGCGAGTGACACGTTCGATTTCTCCTGCGTGAGCGGCTTGTATCCCCTGTCTGTCAGAGACACTTTCATGATTAGAGTCTGTCAAACGAGTGTCTCTCACAAACACTGTGCTTTAAATATGCTGTTAAGCTACCAAAATCACAAATACAAACCTCCTGTCTTTGCTTGTGAGACTTATTAGATATCTAACATCATATTATTATCGCATGAAGCTGCAGTTTTAAACATCAGATGTCTGTTTGTGGGAAGAAGGAAATAATCTCATGCCATTTAACTCAATTTTACACACATTGTTGACTTCATTCATCAAGCTCAATTGTTCAACATTGTCAAAGTTATTGTTACTGTATTGTATTATAGTGTAAAAAACAAAACAAAACAAAATCTAATAAAAAAGAAAAATAAATAAAAAATAAAATAAATAATGTGAACCCAGTTGTCTGTTTGATCTGGTTGAGATTCAGGGTTTGTCAGGCGTTTACTGCTGTCATTTTATTTGGATGAATATTTTTGGCCACCACTTCAAACAGACACTTTAACCTGCAAAACAGCAGTCAGGACCGGTGCAGATGTCACACACCAACACACCTGTTACCACCCTCCTCACGCTCAGGTGTGTCTGAGTGACCCGCGTGTGACCGGGGACCTCCATTACACACCAACACACACACACACCTCACGTCTGCCATCAGAACAACACACAACAAACACCTCCAAAACCTGTTCACTGAAGAAACTCATAAACATGTCAATGTGATTCATCAAATCAGGAGCTGTATGCAGATCTTTGCTCTTCATTACATTCACTTTCCTTCATCATGTTTGAAGTCTCAATATGTTTCATCAATACAAACTAACTAGGTTGAGACTACTTTTTAACTACTTTGTAAACTATGATGCTACTTGCTTTGATATTTGGATATTTAATACAATGGCATTCAATCAGTGTGAAGTAATTGTTTCAATACTTCTTCTGCGTTGCTGTGTATTCCAGTTGTTCCTAAAGACTGCAGGATTGGCTTATATCACACATACACGCTCGTGTGAGAGCAGTGTGACCTTCCATGGTGGTCTGTGAGAATGTTTCAAACCATTTTCACAGCACAGCGACTTTATAACGGCCACAACAACATAAAATCTGCCCTGCCAGAGGTGACTGGCCCACACACACCTGACAGACACACACACAGCCGTCTGTCTGACACATCTCGTGCAACACAAAAACATACACAACTAGGGATACGCCGGTATCAAATTTTCATGTTGCGATTAATTGCTAATGCTTTTATCACGGTATACGGTATTATCACGATATTGCACGATAACAATATCGTGCATATTCATTACCGTGATATATCGCATTACCGAATACCGGCACAAGTCTATACACAACACCGTTTTCAAGCGACAGACACCTGGGGAAGTTCTCAAGTGTCGTTCCAATAGTCGACTGCATTTTCCCACAGTCACTCACATCTACGGACTGAGATTGGTAGAGTGAGATGTGGACCAAAAGATGTGTTTGTGTTTAACATGAAGATGGCAGTGTATGAGGATGACCTCTACAGAAGCTCATCTGGCGTGTGTGTGTGTGTGTGTGTGTGAGCTCCATATGGCTGACGCACAGCTAATGAGAATCTCTGGAGAGCGACAGCTCGCGGGACCTGAGCGATGATCTTTCCTCTGAGCGCTAGCGTTTCAACGCCAGATGACAACCTTCGGTAAGAACGACATCATCTACTCGTGCAATTTGATTCACAGGGCGACTTCACCAACATCCGTTATCGCCGGATTCTCGCCGACGACCGTGGCCTGGCTCCTGACCTCCAGGATTTCCGTTTGGCCACGAGGCGCATGGCGGCCAGAGAGAGACACACAAACATTTCAATCGCGTAAGAGTCTGATGATCTGATGTTCTCCGTCATCCTCTTCGCCTGATAAAACAGCTGATCCTCTCACGGAAGAATTTTGGACTCTGATTCACACGGCGGGTCACGGACATCACCTGGTTCCCCAGGCAACAGCGGCTGTCACTTCACAGCCCACGCAGGTCTCGGCTCGTGTCGAGGTTTGACGAACGCCTCCGGCCACATTTACAGCCTGACATTAGTGTTCCTATCTTTACTTGTTGGTGCTCACTAACAAAAACACCTTTTTGAAAACTTTTAAGCAGATGACGCAGATATGGGTCAGAGCAGATTCCTGTGAGACTCTACATCATCAACACCTCCGACAATATCAGAACAACCTAATATTAATTCTGTGACAGTGTGTGTGTGTTTAGCTTGAGGATCTGGCCTAGAGCGTTTGTGTGCGATGGTTCATGGTTATCCCACAAGAGTAAACCTGCTTTCTCCTCACTAATATTTACCTCAATAGCCAATTACAGGATCAAGGACAAAGTGTATGTATGATGACGGGAACAAAGTGCAATACTCATGCAGAAAAAACATGCACCCTTTTACCTCTCATCGTGTTGGTTTCCTGTCTAAATCTCAAGGCTGGTAAATGGGAGGTTTCTGGTTTTAAGATTTAATCATGAACTCTCACCCCTGGTTACTCCAGGAGAACTGTCCTGCAATAAGTCAACTGTAAGTTACTTGGAACTGTATATTACTTTACAGGATGTTCGGATGGAGCATTTGGCAGATAGTTGTGGGTGTGGAAAGAGCCAGGGGAGAAAATTACTGTGAAGTGGATTTCTGGAAATGCAACTAAACCCATTTGTCTGAAACTTTCTTTGGTCAACAAATGCCTACATTCACGAGCAATGCAACACCTTTGATTTAGACCCCTGGTTTAGACCTCATTAGGACTTGATTCTATTCTCCAAACAGATCCATTTAAATTAATTACATTACAGTTTGAACTAGCTGGTGTGTGTGTGCATATAAACAGACTGTGACCATTGAAAGGTCTCAGGAGGTATAGTAAATTTGAAGGTTCTAGTATGCACCAGGTGTCACTCACTCACTGACTGCAGAGAATGGTACAGATCTGTGAAGTAGAGGGTGCCCTGTCAGAGCCTTGAATTGTTGTGGGCGGCTATTGTTAGCCACTGGAGTGAGATCAAGAGTTGAGTGACATAGGGAATCTTGGGTTGGTTGAAGATCGGATGCACCATCATGTTCTGGATCATACTGTATGTAGAGGCTTAACTGCAGCAACAGAGCACTGCAGTAGCCCAGTATTGGCTCTGATATTATAGAGCATGACACTGCATGACTAGACTGTCATTGAGATGTGGCCAAGAAAGTGTAGTTGTTGAGCCAAGCTGTTTGGTGACACTGCTGTTGACTGATGGGCTGACTGAAAACACAAGGAATTCTGTCTTTGCAAGGTTAAGCAGAAGGTAGTGTTCCTTCTTCCAGACCGAGATGATGTTAGATATATAAAATGGAATTTAAGACTGAAATAACAAGTGTCATTGTACAGCATGGATAGGACAAGCAGTGCACCTTTATGATTGCACCCAGTGAGGTTTTATAAATGGAGAACAGAAGGGGGCCACAAGAACCGAACCCTGAGGTACCCCGTGGTTATTTGACGTTACTCAGTGACAGATGGCAGGGTCCTCCTAAGAAGCTGAATTGGTTGTAAAAATGGCACCTTTAAAAACAAACAGCAATTAACTCCTTTTGCATGAAATGGAAAATGTGCTTTGGTCAGGATGCAGATAACTCTGAATAGATGCTTTAGAAATAGACATAATTAATTATTGATTTATCTTTTCTCCATTCTATTCATTCCTGCTCTCTGAGAGAGAAAGACATGCTGATGATTTCACTTGTCTTTTGTTCCCGAGACTTCATTGGAACTGACCATGTGACCTGCTAAAGGATGCTGGGATAGTCCGATAATAAGAGCCCATCTGACATGAAAAGGTCTTCTCCTCGTTAAGTGTTCAGCAGTGTTTGTTAAATGAAAGAATTTGCCAAAAATAAATATGCACACACAGACAAATGAATGTGTGATGCTGCAGTCAGTGTGTTCCAAATGGCATAGATGATACCTTCCCAGGGCACTTTGAGTAGAAACAACCATTCCAAACAGAAGTGCTCAAAATAACTACTTCAAAGGACCCTTTGAAATGAACGTTTTTGTGGGGTTCAAATAATGGGCACTTCACTCCCAAGATTCTTCACCCTGCATCAGAAGCTCTATGCCTGCACAAGGTTTGCCAAAGTTTGTACTCAAATTAAACCAGCAGAACCTGGCTCGTTGTTGATGTAGTAGTTGCTGGTATAATTATATTGTTAATTCGTTTGACCTGTTATCCTAATAAAGCAAAGAATGGTGCTTTAAACACACAAGCCTTTATGAGATGGTAACCACAGTTCTTTTGGCTTGCGTTACAAACAGCCCCCCCTCTCAGTGTACAGGGAATAACGTATAGGCATGATCACCTCTGAATGGAACACATTCAATTTCATACTTCCTCATACAGGCTCTCCCTTCAGATCAAGCGTTGTTTGTCTCTCCCTTGTTGGGGACGGAAGAACAACACACACACACACACACACACACACACACACACACACACACACACACAAGAAAAAAACAAAAAAAACAATGACTGGACACAAAGAGAGGAGATGAAGAATTGGCTTCCATTTCATTCTTACCCTCATTTTCTCTTTCTCTCTCGCTCTGTCGTTTGTTCTTAGCCTACAGTCTTCACAGTTAGATTTATGCCATTTATCATGCTGACACACTCGCTGTCTCTCTCTCTCCCTGTTTTATTCTCCCCCGTTTCTCTAACGGATGAGCCTTATCCTGTCTGTTTAGACACACAAACCTCTCCCCATGTATAACGTAAAGACGGAGGAAAACACTGGCTCCGCACACACACTGAAGAATGGCGTTGGTTTCGCTGAGAGGAGTTTCACAGATGGCGAGGGGAAGTGACTGTGTGAGGTGGCACAGTGGGACACACACACACACACACACACACACACATATACTCGTCAGGGTTCCCAGAAGGGAGTGTGTGTGTGTGTGTGTGTGTGTGTGTGTGTGTGTGTGTGTGTGTGTGTGTCCACCGCACGGGTTGGAAAATCTACTCCATGACTCTAGATATGTTCCCATTAGTCTGAAGAATCAACTCTCCTCAAATCACAGTGGACTTGTGGTGTCGCGGCCTCCGCTGATGAATGTCGGTGGGGCTCGTGAGACCGCAGGGAGTCCCGTTCGTCATTTCATCATTCTGAAGGGTGCTCACGCGCACACCCTTTGTGCATTCTCAATGCACTAGTTTGGAACTTGGCTGTGCATAGTCTGATTAAAATTCAAACACATACTGACTAAATTTTACCTTGAAGGCATTTTACGTCACTTTGGGAAAAGGTGTCTGCCAAATGCATTAATGCAAATGTAATATAACATCATGTGGCTGAGTTCTAACATGCAGCTTTACCATTGCTAGTGGTGCAACTAATCGAAAAGTCCATACGACCCCCTACATCAGACCACAACCCAACAGTCCAGCAGCTGAGGGTGTGATTTGAGACAGAGCCAGATGCACTAACTTGAGGAACGACACTGTTTGGGTCATCAGAGTTTGGCTTCTAGGAAATCTCGATGTCGTTCTAGAGAGATCCGTTTTTACCAGGTCAGATTTTCCCTTCTCATCTCACATCTGAGGTCTGTGTCTCAATATGATTAATGAGCCTTAAAACTGAACCACTTAAAAAGCATTCAAACACATTACTGGCCATCTCTTATTGTGATGTCACAGATGAAGAAAGTCTTGTGCAGTGATTATCGCGTTTCGTGAGCGGTATTGAGTTCGCCATGCTGAAATGTCATCAGAGTATTTACACTGCGATTATAAATCTATATCAAACTGAGAGAGGGCAATTTAATTCATGTCTGATCAATACATCTTGGATTTGGTACAAATGGAGTATGAACAGAGAGAGAGTGTGTGTGTGTGTGTGTGTGTGTGTGTGTGTGTGTGTGTGTTTTGAGAGGTGTGTGTGTGTGTGTGTGTGTGTGTGTGTGTGTGTGTGTGTGTGTGTGTGTGTGTGTGTGTGTGTGTGTGTGTGTGTGTGTGTGTGTGTGTGTGTGTGTGTGTGTGTGTGTGTGTGTGTGTGTGTGTGTGTGTGTGTTTTCAGCGATCGTCATGACGACCCCCTGATGGGACGTAATAGTGAAAATGCCTCCTGCTCCACCCAAACGGTCACGGCTGACTGGGCGAATAGTTCAGCCAATTAAATCCCATAATGAGCGGCAGCAGTTCAGGAAGTGTGAAATTGCAGTTGCTCTCATTCTGAGAAGAAGAAAGAGCCGCACTCGTTGGCTTATTGATCCCGTGTTTTATTTTATTTTATTATTTAATTTATTTATTTTTGGCGAGATGTTTGTTTGTTGAACGTACGAGCCCCTAATAGTTGTTTATTGGCTAAACGAACAGCGGCTGTTGAAGTTTTAGTTCACCCAGAAGCATTCTGTCATCATTTATTCTCCCTCATGTTGTTATAAATGCGTATGACTGATTTTCTTCAGTGGAAGTCAAACAGAGATGTTTTGAAGAATGTAGCGGCTGCTCTTTTCCATGTAGTGAATGGGAACCGGGTCTTTCAAGCCACAAAAAGATGCAAAAGCATGAAAAAAGTCATATAAATCAATTATGATTTAATATTGTACTCCATATTCCACAACAATACTGCAAGAGGAAACGGTCGAAATTTGAGTCATCTACCGAAAACATGTTTTTCCACTGTCTTTGGGAGTTCATGAGAGAATAATTGACTGGAATGATGGTGCTTTTTGAAGGCTTTCGGTTCACATCTATTATAATTACATGGAAAAGAGCGACTGGTGCATTATTCAAAATATTTCCTTTTGTTCCACAGACGAGAGTTGCTCAGTCAGGTTTAGAAAGACGAGTAAATGACAGGAATTTCCTACAACTTAATTTCAGCACATTTACATGTAAAATATCTCACTTGTTCTTTCTATGCAAATATTTAATACTGTATTAGACAAATATGCAACGAGAGAGTGATGTGTGTGTGTGTTCTTACAAGTATTGTTAATTTGCACTCTCTGTTCAACACTAATTAGCTACACTCATATGCATCATGGATATTCATAAGCTAGCATGCAGAGTGGACAATTAATTTGCATGCAGGTGATAATTACTAGATTTGGGTGACGCCCTCTTGAGAATTGTCCAATGCTGTCTTACTTCACGTCTGACAGAGGCGGTAAAAAGAGCCGTGTCGATGCTCTGTGTGTGTGCGTGTGTGGAACAATCCCATAATGCAATGGGACAAAAGCTGTTCAATTTCATTAACTGCAAAGTCATCAATGTGACGGTCGCACTGAACACACTCACACTTTAAGAAGGATCGGTGTGTGTGTGTGTGAACAGCAGACGCTAAACAGCTGCCGCTGTGCAAAGCTTGTGGGCATGACAAACACGAGCACGTGTGTGAACGCTGCCCTCTGACTGTCTGTCTCTAGAATGTCAGCCGTCCATTTCCTGATGAGCTGCTTCCACTTTTTTTTCCCTCAATAATATTTTTATATCTCACTATAATCAGAAAACAGACATTCATTTGGACACAAGCTTTTAGAGATCATTAAATTGAATGTGAACAAAACCTTGGATTGGAACTAAATATAAAGTTCCTTAACAAAATTCATTATTATTATTATTATTACTATTATTATTATTATTATTATTATTATTATTATATTTGTATTATGCATACAGGTACAATCAATTCAGCCTACATAATTTAGTTATAAGGAATCCATTTTTAATTAAAATAATGATTTAAAAGAAACTTATGACTATATTTCACTATATACATTTTCCAAGTGAATCAAAAACTGAAAGAAGTACATACAAATTATTCTGACTTAAACCAATCACCAAAGGAATTGCAAACCTGTCACAAATCTGAAGAATTCAAATAAAATGCATTTGCATTTGATACATTTAATTGAGTTTGCAGTCTTTTTATTTGAGCATAATCAGTGTTTATTTTGATCCTGAATGAATCGTTACGGTTTGGACGGCACACTGAAGGTGGTTCTGCTGACTAGATACGATTACTACACAAATGTAGTACTCAAATATTATTTAATAATTACTGGGAATGAAAAAATGAAATATGCTCATTCCCTATATGGTTGTCCTGTGTGGTTTGTTTATAACCACAATTAAAATAAATAAATAAATGCTTGAACGTTTATACCAGTCAAGACAGTTTGCATAGAATTATAATTTTTATTTATTAAATTTTTAAAAAGTAAAAATCTCATAAACTTGACTTTTTAGCCTGAAACTTCAAGACATCCTCCATAAAAGTCATCTGAACCTGACAACGTTTTCTTTTTAAATTCCATGTTGTTATAAAAAGCTATAATAAGTGCATACTTAGAGAGTCAGTCTGACCCTCTTCATCAAGATGTACACGTAAGCTACATAATGGTAAACATGCACTCATCCTCAAGAGTGCTTGCAGAGACGCCTGACCTCACTTTCACAGGCTACGAGAACCAAGATGACATGGGAACTTTTTAGGGTTACGTGGGACACGACTGAAATGGTCTCAAACAGGGCCATGTCTGTCTCAGAGACAGATATAGTTTGTGCTTTTATTAGACGAAGCTTCCCCAGTGTAACTGTACAGCAGACAGACTCACACCCTCAGCTGACGCCTACAGAGACGATCCCTCATTGAACAAGAACCTCGAGCGCTTCAGACGCTCTAAACGGGCACAATCCTGAATTTAGCACACAATTTTTAAGTACAACACAACATTTAATTAGCTTGAACCTTATCCTCCACACTGGGCGGCTCTTTTTCCCATCGTCTCCGTGGGTCGATCAGGAGGTTTGGGAAGCTCTAGACTCTCCCGCTCTCTCTCTTTCTATGATTATTCCTGTCATTTTCCCATCCGCTCCGGAACCACGCAGCACTGATTAAAGCCTGAAGCTGCAAACGAGCTGACAAGATTTGACTACCACAGCAAAACCTACAGACGTGCTAAAACACGTGACCACAGACTGAACACACTGAGCTCTGTGACACACAGACGCCTCGTCATTTCAGTCAAATCACCATACATGCAAATGAGGCGATCGCACAACATGCAAACAACAACCTGCCTGGCAGCCAAATGCAAATACTGATCTAACAATCATCTTCATAACACGCCGAACTAATTAAACATCACAATCACAACAGCAGAACAATGATGATACACAATGACCAGATAAAAGAACACTAATCACAAGATACGTGTTTAACATCCTCTCTGCACTTGTAGTGTGCTTCAAATCTTAAATGTATATTCCTAAAAAACTGTACTTGCAGATAATATGTGACCCTGGAGCACAAAAGCAGTCATAAGTCGCTGGGGTATATTTGTAGCAATAGCCAACAATACATCGTATGGGTCACAATTATCCAATTTTCTTCTATGCCAAAAATCATTAGGATATTAAGTAAAGATCGTGTTCCGTGAAGATATTTTGTAAATGTCCTACTGTAAATATATCAAAACTTAATTTTTGATTAGTAATATGCATTGCTAAGAACTTCATTTGGACAACTTTAAAGATGATTTTCTCAATATTTAGATTTTTTTGCACCCTCAGATTAAGCACACTTTTAAAAAGTACATTTTGTAATAATGGCAAATTAAACATTTTATTTTAAATAAATATGTTTTAATCATCTTTTATATAGTCTCTTATATTTGAGTTGATCTTAAATGCACATTCAGCAGTACTTTAACCATATTTCAAAGACAAGAGTAATACATATAAAGATGTACTTAAGTTCTACTTAAGTGGGTCAAAAACACTAAAGTTCAGCTCAATTTATATTGAATATAAATCCAAACTATATAACATTTTAATTTAAACGCAATTAATATGCAATTGTCTAAAAACATTACATTCAGTTCACACTTAAGTGTCTAATTTAAAGTGTTTAAAGTCTATTATTTCTGCCATAAGCATGCTCAAGTGCACTTCTTTTCCACATACAGTAGGTGACCTGTGCATGTTGTTGGTCTGAGTATCGTCATGTCTCTCCTCTTGTGAAATTGGTAAATATTAGTGCTGTCAAACGATTGATCGCGATTAATCGCATCCAAAATAAAAGTTTTTGTTTACGTAGTATATGTGTGTGTACTGTGTATATTTATTATGTATATATAAATACACACACATACACTATATATTTTGAAAATATTTACATGCATTTACATGCATATATGTACATTCATATAATTTATATTATATATACATATTTTAATATATAAACGTAACATATTTTTCTTAAATATATACATGCATGTGTGTGTATTTATATATGCATAATAAATATACACAGCACACACATATATTATGTAAACAAAAACTTGTATTTTGGATGCGATTAATCGCGATTAATTGTTTGACAGCACTAGCAAATAATAGTAAATATAAACACTAATTGAAGGGTCTTCAAATGTTTTGTTTTAAATCAGTTTTAGCCGTGGTTTATTGTGTGTGGAGCTGCGGTGTGTGTTCATCTAGTCCTGTAATGCACATCGGTGCTTGTTATTTTCCAGCATCTTTTTTTGATTTTTGCACCTTGACTGTAAAGCTTTTAGGTTTGACAGGATCGTCAGGCCGCTCTACAGACTCTGGAGATTCTGCGTCACGATCAGCTGTGTTCGGTTCAGATGGAGACAGAGAGCAGGCAGTTAAAGTGAGACTTACACTCGGCGCTGGAGAGCAGGACCGAGGCGGTGAGCAGCAGGAGACAGTGTCGGACGGAGGGTAACGCTACACAGACGCTTGGCACAGGCATGATGTTACGACTCACCCGCGGAGTGTGCCAGCTCACAACGCTCCTGCAACGCTCTCACAACCTGCAGAGACACACAGCAATCAGTCCATCAGAACACAGAGTAATCATCAACAAACGGCTTTGCTTTTTAAAGCACAACACGACAGGTCTTTTCATGCACTGCTCAGTTTTGAGGTCTGTTTTGCTCCAAGAAAGAAATAAAAGGGAAAGAAATAAACCAGAACACACATTTAAGCGTTTATTGTGACTCTGGAGCACAAAAGCAGTCTTAAGTCGCTGGGGTATATTTGTAGCAATAGCCAACAATATATTGTATGAGTCAAAATTATTGATTTTTCTTTTATGCCAAAAATCATTAGGATATTAAGTAAAGATCATGTTCTGTGAAGATATCTTGTAAATTTACGACTGTAAATATATCAAAACTTAATTTTTGATTAGTAATATGCATATAGATCTCAATTTTGAAAAATGGACCCTTGTGACTGATCTTGTGCTCCAGGGTCACATTTGTTGCACTTACAAATATGTGTCTACAGGTTTCAGTTTCAATACATGCTCTTAAAGAGTTTGTTTCTCCAATTTAGTATCACTTACATACACCAAAACATACAGTTTTATTCCTCTCTATATTCTGAAGGTTTTTACTAAGGGGTTTGTTCATATATCATTCACAAGTGAATTACAGAACATTTAATTACTAAAAACAAGGTGAAAATGCATATTATTCCCCATATTTTCTGATTTATGGAGGGATTCAAAGAAAAATCCTCTGGAAAAATATTTAACTCTAATATGTCAACAAAATCAAATGAGAATTTTGAAGCCTTTATCCAATGGTCAGAAAAGTCCATGCAGTAAATTGGTGATTAATTAGATAATGCACAATTTGCATTTTTAAATGTACAATTTCAGAAAACTTGTAATGCAGTGCAATGTCGTAATGCACTGTGATTAGATCAGCTGTGGAAGTGTGGTGAAATCATTTTTTTTACCCTGTTCATTGTAGTGTTTTGCCTTAATAAGCTTTTGACTTGGGAATCAATAAGTGCTGAGCGCTGTGTTAAACACACACACACGCACACACACTTGCACACTCACACACGCACACGCACACGCACACACACGCACACGCTCACACTCACACACACGCTCACACGCGCACGCGCACGCGCACACGCACACTCACACACGCTCACACGCGCACACTC
>NW_015557072.1:416780-417285 GCF_001515605.1 Sinocyclocheilus anshuiensis
TTCACACTCACACTCGCACACACGCTCACACGCACACGCGCACGCGCACACGCAAACGCACACGTACACGCACACGCACACACACACACACACACACTCACACTCACACTCACACTCACACACTCACACACGCACACGCACACGCACACACACTAGGGTTGTGACCGTGAGGAAATTTTCCCACCGGTTAATCGAAGTGTGACAACACCGGTAATACCATTATCACCTTGGGGGTGGGCGTTCCCTCTTTTCCTCGCTTCCCTTTGCTTTTAAATAGCTTGTAAAAGCTGCGTGCACATTTTACTTTCACTTTCAATTAGTGGCAACTCGGCGTAAAGCAATTGTTCATTTTTAGTCTGTTTGAATTTCCCCTCTTTTCCTCGCTTTCCTTCACTTTTAAATAACTTAAAAGCGCTGTGCGCATTTTACTTTCACTTTCGAATTAGTGGCAGTTTGGCGTCAATTGCTTGAATGCAACAACAAAATACAACGTCAAACTCACTTT
>NW_015557072.1:418384-427958 GCF_001515605.1 Sinocyclocheilus anshuiensis
CATACAAATAAGACTTTATTAACTACATAAACACTTAAACTAGTCTAACATACTACATAAACACTTAAACTGGTCCATCATACACACACACACACACACACACACACACACACACACACACACACACACACACACACACTGTTGGTGAAGCTCATCACAAACTCACCATTCAAATATGTAAATGTACAAGCTAATAAGGAGCTAAATGCATATTGTTAACTATCAGAAGATGCCCTGTGCTGTTTGCAATCAGTTTCTTCTACTAATGCAAGTAAAACACTCTCATTGAGATGAAGCAAGGTTTTGCAGTGAAACCTCTTCATTATTACCGCGGTACAAACGCCGGCTGGCCTCTTGCTCACGAGCGGAAGTCAGATTTGGCTCGCGCTCGTCGCCCGCTGACCAATGCACACGCTTGCTATTTCCGTTCACGATAGCATCTCTGGCTCGGGCCAGGCCTTTATGAGCTCATTTCGGCTGCAAACGCACGCATTCAGCAGCGAGACGCCAGTCTGTGTAATATTTGTGTGATTAATTAAGAGTTCAGATCTCGTGCTCGCGCCACTTTCCTCTGCAGCTTTTGTTGGGAGAGCGAGATGGACGGAGAGACAGACACATCCATTATGTGTGTTTGGTATCTGTTCCCGATGAGCCGGTTCTTTGTTGAATACGGATTTCCATCACACTCACACACACGCTCTCTAGAAATCTGACAGATAAGTAATACCGCATGTCGCCCACGTTGGCAGGCGATTTGTAAATAAACGAGAAAATGGCCGTGTTTTTTTCTCCTCTTGTTACTCATCTGTCTGACATTGATCCAGAGAGAGAGACAGACTCAACTGAAAATCACATCAATTCATTCACACGCCAAAGCAGGAGGAGGGAAAGTCTCAGTGCACGTCTCTGGTGAACCTCGGGGTCGTTTGTGCTCCTCATCAACATTTATGCAAATCATCAATATCAGCTGCGGGCTTTGACTGTGTTAATGCTGAGACTGGGGTAAACATTACAGCTCAGTGTGTCCAACATCTCCTCACTGTGTTAGCAAATAAACGCATTTTAATAATAGATTATGCATTAGCTTTTCTCTGTGCTGTGAACACATGCATGATCATCTGATTCGAATGATTGTGGTGCTGCTCTGACCTCTGAATGAAACACATCTGTAAAAACCTCAGACAGTCCAGAATAAGCTGGAAATGACGCAATGCAGTCTATTATAAATGTTTAAGAGAAACGTGTCACGTGAAGGACATTAGAAACACACACACACACACACAGTGTCTTGTTTCTTCCTCAGTGGGAAAGCATCTGACAACTTCTGTGTAAAAGAGAACAGCATCCAGCGGTCAGAGCTCACCGTATGGCCTTCAACATCTGACTGACCCGATTAACAGTGACCAAGAGACACTTTAACTCTCAACCCTGTGAGTGTGTGTGTGTGTGTGAGAGAGAGAGAGAGAGAGAGAGAGAGAGAGAGTGTGTGTGTGTTTGATATTTTCAGTTCAAGCAGTTCTCATCTAATGAGCTGAGCTGCTCTCTACATCTGTTTTACTGTTCTATCCTTGTGAAATGAAGTACACTTAAGCATAGCTTCATAAAACGAGCATTTATTAGAAAATAATGGGTTTTAAAAGAATAGGCTTGTGTGTGAACTGAATGTAATGTTTTAGACAACTAATTAGACGTTAACTGCAATGAAATTGAATTGCAATGAAAATGTATTAGAATTTAAATTTATATTAAATGCAATCAGCTGAACTTTAGAGTGTTTTGACCCACTTAAGTCGGACTTAAGTACATCTTTACATGTAATTTCATAATTACTTCTCTTGTCTTTGTAAAAAAGTACTGCTGAATGTACTGATGAGCATTTATGACAAACTAAAATATACTTTAATGTAATTTCTATTGAAACGTGTGTCATGTTTTTCAATATATCTGTAAATTTAGTGCATTTAAAATCTGTTAACTTTAAATGTAATATTGAATAACACACTACAGTTAAAATGATACGTTCTTTACATGAGCTTTAGTCAACACATCAAAGTGCACTTCTTTAAAACATGAGAGAAAATTATTAAAACATAATTATTTAAAATATTCTTTAAAGCAAATCTTTCAATTTGACATTACAACAGTCACTTTTTAAAAGTGTGTTTAAGTGTGTTTTGAAACAGTCATGAAAGTGTCTCTCTTTAAGTCACTTAAGTTATTTCGCCAATATTATACATTTAAAACCACTTTTAAAAAAAGGCTATAATTTGAAGATTTGAAGTATTCTACAAGTGCACATTCAGTACAATTAAGAACACTTATTTTTCCCATGGTATATAGTCTTACTGTATGCAAATTCATATTTATAAAAGTTAACACTTAAATGAGACATAAATGGGAAAAAGAGTTATGAAAGAGCAAAGTCTGGGCAAGCAGCTAAAATAAAACACACACACAGAGATGGTCGTGTCATGATATAATGTAATCGTCGCATGACCTTTACTCGATCTCTGCGAGCGCGGCGCTTCATCAAACGTATCTCGTCACTTCGGACGCTCGTGTTCTGCTCTGGAAACGCTTCTTCTGCTGCTGGTTTGAAGTAAAGCTTGCGGTGTTCATGCTACGCTCAAAGGCCAGCCGTAATTAAAATGCCAAGTGTCTGCTATTATCTAAATGCTAATTATGTGTGATAGAGTCGCGGCTAAATGACATTCCGGAGAACAGCAGGCGTTTGCGCGGTGGTACGCGGGGACTTTAGCGCACAAGAACCGCTGCTGTAGCGACGACGCAGCCGGCGGCGCTAAAGCTGTTAGCAGAAGAGATCTGTGCTGCAACTCAAAGGTCAGGGTTTCAAACCTCGTCTCTACAGCAGAATGTGGATGAGGACAAATACAATAATAAAATACAATTCTTGAATGCTCATGACACCTAATAAAGCTACTCTCAGATCATTGGGAGTGGGCAAAAACACTTTTTTAGATGAATGCAATCTAAATAAATACATTTTAAAACAATAGAAAAATGTTTACTCACAAATTGGTAGTACATTTCACTATTAATTACAGAGAAATGGCAAGTAACACATTGAATTAAATGTGAAATTTTGATGTAGATTAACTGATATAGTATTTTAGTATTTTCTCGTAAAACAGACTTCAATAATCTTTGTAAATACGATTTTGTAAATAAAGTATAATTTAAACAGGTATGAGAGAGAAATTAAACATTGCTGTTTACTTGTAAATAAAAAAATAAGCTGTGAATAAAACAGTGTATTAAAATCTCAGAGCTGACCTTTTCTCTGAGCATATGTTTGTACACAAGCATTAACTTCCTCTAAACTTTTATGATTTTAGAATTACTTTAATACAGTGTTATAATGTCTATTTTACATACGAAACGCTATTGAAAGTTCCCTTCAGCTGGTTTCTACAGAGCCGTTTTGGCTTTTATCTGTTAAATAAATAGTAACTGAACTGTGTAGTTGAAGCTCTGATGTCACTTTTAATTAATAAATGAGTGCTTTCAAACGATTAATCGCGATTAATCACATCCAAAATAAAGGTTTTTGTTTACATAATATATGTGTGTGTACTGTGTATGTTTATTATGCATATATAAATACACACACATGCATGCATATATTTAAGAAAAATATGTAATGTTTATATATTAAATATATGTATATATAATATAAAATATAATAATATAAATATATAAATGCATATACATGTAAATATTTTCAAAATATATACTGTATGTTTATATTTATACAACAGTTTGTTCTGGTTCTCAAATCTGATTGGTTGAGAACCGTGAGATATTGTACTGGTAAGGCAAGACAAGGCAAGTTTATTTATATAGCACATTTCGTACATAATGGTAATTCAAAGTGCTTTACATAAAATAAAGTAAAATCATCACAAAAATAAAACAAGGAATTTAAAAACTTTGAAAATGATTTAAAAATTTATTTAAAATGAATTTAAGACAGTTATAAAATTATTATACATACATAAAATACAGTTCAATCAGAGTTTCTCCAAGTCTTGACTAGAAACAAAACATCTAATCTTGCAATGTTTTTGAGATGATAGTATGCTGATTGGTATCGCTACAGGAACACCCTTTCACCATTTGTATCACTCCGCTTCCAGTATTCTCACAGCGAGTGTCATGGCAGATGCCCAAATCCACTAAACTTTTAAAATAATACTGTTTTTGTGTCACGGAATGTAGTTTTAAGAGTTTTTTAAGCGAGAATGTACTTGTTAAGACTTTAAATATATGGTTTGTTAATAAAGATAACATATATTTGAAAATTTGCCACCTCACCTCGGCCAGATCTTCTGGAATTTGCTGCTGGCTCTGATGTCTCTATAGTGGTTAAACATGAGATCAATACATAATAAATCTGACGAGCAGTCTTTGCTCTCCTTAATCTATAATTTGTTCCAGAGCAAATAGTTTTGGCTGAAGGCAAAATCTCATCACGTTATATTTTATGTAACTTTAATACTGTATATTAGAGCATGGCTTTTCTGATGGCTGTTGTTGTTGTTTATTATTCAATAAATAATATTTTATATACATAGTAGTATTTAGTATAGGGAAACAGTGTGTGTGTTCGTGATGGTGATTTTTGTGGCATTGTTCCGCCATTAGATGGCGACAAGAGACTGTTTTACGAGTCAGCGTTTAAGACTTTTATATTGAAAGAGACTAAAACGGAAGTCATTTTTACTTTCAACAACAGCTTGTAAGACGCAGTTAAGAAATGCACTGAGCAGCACCGTCATCGGAAATCACCCTTAACAGATGAAAGGAGAGTACGACAAAGATATCGCTTTCCTCAGCGGACATTCAAACTAGGGCTGGACGATATGGCCAAAATTGATATCACGATATATTTCTTAATTTCGGTCGATACGATATAATTCTAGGTTTCTTGCCATGCTGCGGACGCAAGCTTCAGACAAAGAAGTGAATGATGTGTGCTCCCGGCGCCTATTTATACTATAGTCGCACCGGTAGTGACGTCATGGCTGTCGCCGGCCAACGAGTTGGTGTTTTTTCAATGTATGCTTCAGACACGGGTCACGACGAGGCGTTCCCCATAGCGACCCCTAGAGGACGCAGTTCGAAGTTCCCTACTCAGGGAACCATGGTTACATAAGTAACCTGAGACGTTTTTAATGAAGCAACTCAACGTTCCTTTGTTACTAGTTCTAAAGTGAAGTTTCTGAATTAGTAACGGATCTTGAGCTCAGCTGTTAAACTGTCAAACTGAGATTTGAACCTGTGGCGGAAGAAAGTAGTTCCGCACAAAAGGGTTTTTAAAGACACTCCATTGTTGTTTGTTCTTATATATTTACACTTGTGCCGTCGAACTGTTGTATAATCGCAATATCACTCAAGTACGAGAGCGATACCAGCTCTATATCAGAGGCTGTGATTGACTCCGGCCTCTGGCCTAATCACAGCCATGCTGATATAGAGCCGGTATCGCTCTCGTACTCGAGTGATATTGCTCATATACATAATAAATAAACACAGTACGCATACATATAGTATGTAAACAAAAACGTTTATTTTGGATGCGATTAATCATGATTAATTGTTTGACAGCACTAGTATAAATTAATATTTTTGTAATGTAACATGTTAGATGATTGAATGTATAAATTACAACATTAGCAGTGAGAGAATCTCTCCTATATGCAGGGCTGTATGTTAACTTTTTTTTCCACATAGCACTGGTGCTACAGAGGATGAAAGTTTTGTAGCACAGGCCAAAAAGTTGTAGCACAAGTATAAAACGTCTGTTATCATGTCTGAAATAATGGAGTTCATCACTTAAACATAAGTTCATCAGTCAAGAGCAGTGAGTGATTTTTTTTGTTTTGTTTTGTTATTTTATTAACATTAAAAGAAGTTCACCAAAAATGAAAATTCTGTCATCTGTCTTTCAATTCGGTCATAGTGTTTCATTTTTATACCATCGTTCTATTGATAAATAGTCTTTATCAGCGGAAGTTAAAAGCAGCTTGTAAGTGTATTTACATATTAGTGTGTAGTGCAGGTGTCGTTTAGCATGTGTGTTTGGCAGTGTTATTTTTTAGGATTACTGATAAACTCCTGTCGTTTGATTTATATTAAGACCCACAGACCCACTAACAGCACAGCTCTGACCTCTGACCCCAGTGTGTGTGTGTGTGTGTGTGTGTGAGTGTGAGTGTGTGTGCGTGTGCGTGTGTGTGTGTGAGTGTGTGTGAGTGTGTCCAGTGGATGTAGTGATGTAGAGGCGCTGCTCACTGATCACAGCCGTCTGTTTATTTCCCATCCTGCCGCTGGATTCACCTGCTGTCATTTGACACTCGTTTGGCATTTAATTCCCAATCCAAATGTCATTTGCATTTTGTTTTTTTGACCACAGCTAAAGTGCCGCAGGGCTATTTGATGCTCTTTCAGAAAAGATGATTTGAGATGTTTGTCTCTCTCTCTCGCTCTCTCACACACACACAGGTTTACTATAATTCCTAAATGATCCTTCTTTAAAACAGAAGCATGTTCTCTGTTGTTCTCATTGTGTACTGATGTGTAAATGCAGACTGCATGACTGCTGCTTGATTCTACACACCTGAGTCTGACTGAAACACATGAATTCAGTCGAGAAGAGGTGTGAGAATATACTTCTGTTGATGTTAGGGGTGTAATGTTACGTCTGTTCCTACCCAACATTTTTGGTGAGGGTCTTTGGGTTCGGTGCATGCGTGACCGGTGCTTCATTGGGAATTTCCAGTTTTATATATTGTAAATTTGATAAGAAACAAAGTCCCATCTTTCAAATTATGTCAATTTTTTCGGGAAATTCAAACAATAAATGCTGTTTTGGCGCTTTTTGGTAAGGTGCGACAGATCGCTGTATAAACGATCATCCCTTACTCTTTACTACTAGTTTTAACTCAAAATAAACATGAATGAACATCTGACGTCTCCTGTAATCACTCAATCAGTGTTTCAACCCCAGAACGCAGACACTTCTTTAAGTTGAGTGTTGATTATTATATTTAAAAACAGTAATTCAATTTAAGTCTGGGCTCTGTTGTTCATCTTAACCTTATAGTAATATAAAAGGGCTCCACATACTTTAGAGCAGAAGCTGAGGTAGATTTTTATCCCTAAGAAAATTTTAAAAAGCGTATTGCATTGTGGGATCTGATGTTCTGCCAAACGCAGCCGGTCGTTGGGTTATTCAGTGCACGATCACTCATTTACTGGAGTACAGACTGCAGAAACTCTATCAGCAGTGTGTGTGTGAGTGTGTGTGTGAGAGAGAGAGAAACACACACACACACAAACACACACACACACACACACACACACACACAGATGAGGCTAAATGAGGTCAGTTTATTCACCAGTCTGCGGTCTGTGGATGTTTTCTCTCCAAAAACAATACAGAGCAGATGAGAGAATAACACATCCAGAATGAGCGGCTCGTTTCTCCTCACTAAATGTTTCCAGTGTGTCTCTGACGCCAGGCTCCGCTCACAGAAACCGGCCCAAACATGCAGCGAGCGTCTCTGAAGTGAAGCAGGTCAGAGCGGAGCAGCCGTTTACAGAGATTTGCATGTGTGTCTCAGAGACTCATTTGCTCAGGAAACGCTCGAAGCCCAACAGAAGCTGCAACAAAGGCTTTTCTGGCCGAGACAAAAGAGAATGTGAAAGGCAATATATCATACAGTGTACAGAGCGTTTCCAAACAAAGCGCAGTTCATTAATTCGGCGTGTTCGCGCTGACAGAGAAGACGTAGTGCTGCTCCGCTGCTACTGAATCAAAAGTTTCAGCTCAACGTTTCTTTCCTCCTACAAACAATCCTGATGCTAAAAGACAATCTGACAAACACAAACCTCAAGCTCTGCGTTTCACACTTGACTCAGTCGTTTGGCTTGTAATAAATGCTTTAGAATTGTGAAGCAGAAACAAGCTGGAGCTCCAGAATGAGGACAAAGTCAAATGTTAGCATTGCTGTGATGAGCGTCTCTGACTGTATCTGCTGTAAGTGAGCGTGTGTGTGTGTGTGTTTGTGTTTGTGTTTGTGTGTGTGTGTGTGGAAAAACACATTTAATGTGTAATGAATATGAAGAGAAGAACACTAAAGATCTCGAGCTCGTCCATCGTTTGTTCAGTATTGATCCGGTCTGGATGTGGTCTGGGTCATGAGCTCACATTCACTGCAGAAAGAGTCCTGCGGTTTGGTGGACTCCAGCCCAGACCAGCTTTGACTTCTTCTGAAAGACAGACAGCTATTGTCCCATCAAAAACCTCCAAACTCCTACCAGCAGTGTGCTCAGGGCACTATGAAATCAGTCTCATTTTTTCCAAAATTCTATTTTATTATTATTTTGTTTTGCAGATTACTCCATTTTAATGGTTAAATATGTTTGAATTAAATACACTTATTTATTTACACATTTAAACAACAAGAAAAGAAAGAAAAAAACTTAAGGCCCTATGAAATAGACATTATCCCCAAATTCCATTTTATTTATTTTTTCCCAAATGTCTTCCATTTAATTTTCCTGGATTTGTTTATTGATTTACTTACTTACTCGCCCCGTTTTAAGTTTTCTGGACTCTGTATTAATGATTAAATTAAATGTTAATAATTAAAAAGCATGTCTAATTAATTCAAATCATGAAACTTGATTATGATTTATCTATACCAGTGGTTCTCAACCTTTTTTTCCACTGGGCCGCACTATGGTCCAAGTGAAAGTCTCACGGGCTGCAAGAGTATCATTTACATATTACGTCACCAATACAAACCAACCAGATTCATAATATTATAGCCTAAATATTATGATATCTAATCAATTACATTCATTGAAATAAATAAATAAATAAATCTACCCACCATTAATAAAACACCTGATGCTGTCGGGAGCTGACCAATTTTGTGAAATTCGGCTCGAAATGAGTAACACTCTCCTACCTTCACTGCTGATACTGTGACTATTCTTGTTTGTATGTGTTCCTTCGCTGGCATTTTCCACATTTCGTTTTTCTCCCTTAATAACAAATTGTTCATTCTGATGCTCAATTTTACCGAACTAATGGCTGCTGATGACTATTTGAATTTAATTCTACCAAAGTGCACGCTTGTAAGTGTTCGTTAAATGCGTAACGTTAATTTACGTGAGTAGGCTACAGGTCTGCTCATGTCTAAAAATAATATATGAAAAACTAAAATGATTTTACATAACAAAAACATTATAGCTCATATTTGTTTGGTACATTTTTTAATTAATGTAAAAACTAAAATGAATTGTAAAACTGAAAGTTATTTTTTTTAATTGTGTTCAGCATGGTGGGCCGTATTTGGATTTGTGACGGGCCACGGGTTGAGAACCACTGATCTATACTCGGAGGAAACGTGAGCGCAAGAGGACCAACACAGACTGAACGCTTAGAGACGAGCGAGGGAAACTCCCAGGGCAGTCTGGGATATGATGCCCCAGGGGATTGTGGGAAATGCTCTCTTGGTACTCGACACGAGATTCTTGATGT
>NW_015557072.1:430176-433239 GCF_001515605.1 Sinocyclocheilus anshuiensis
ACACACACACATGAAATTACAGGCTGTCAAAGGAAAAGTCCTGCAGAGCATGTGATGAAGAGAAGAACACTAAAGATCTCGAGCTCGTCCATCGTTTGTTCAGTATTGATCCGGTCTGGATGTGGTCTGGGTCATGAGCTCACATTCACTGCAGAAAGAGTCCTGCGGTTTGGTGGACTCCAGCCCAGACCAGCTTTGACTTCTTCTGAAAGACAGACAGCTATTGTCCCATCAAAAACCTCCAAACTCCTACCAGCAGTGTGCTCAGGGCACTATGAAATCAGTCTCATTTTTTCCAAAATTCTATTTTATTATTATTTTGTTTTGCAGATTACTCCATTTTAATGGTTAAATATGTTTGAATTAAATACGCTTATTTACTTACACATTTAAACAACAAGAAAAGAAAGAAAAAAACTTAAGGCCCTATGAAATAGACATTATCCCCAAATTCCATTTTATTTATTTTTTCCCAAATGTCTTCCATTTAATTTTCCTGGATTTGTTTATTGATTTACTTACTTACTCGCCCCGTTTTAAGTTTTCTGGACTCTGTATTAATGATTAAATTAAATGTTAATAATTAAAAAGCATGTCTAATTAATTCAAATCATGAAACTTGATTATGATTTATCTATACCAGTGGTTCTCAACCTTTTTTTCCACTGGGCCGCACTATGGTCCAAGTGCAAGTCTCACGGGCTGCAAGAGTATCATTTACATATTACGTCACCAATACAAACCAACCAGATTCATAATATTATAGCCTAAATATTATGATATCTAATCAATTACATTCATTGAAATAAATAAATAAATAAATCTACCCACCATTAATAAAACACCTGATGCTGTCGGGAGCTGACCAATTTTGTGAAATTCGGCTCGAAATGAGTAACACTCTCCTACCTTCACTGCTGATACTGTGACTATTCTTGTTTGTATGTGTTCCTTCGCTGGCATTTTCCACATTTCGTTTTTCTCCCTTAATAACAAATTGTTCATTCTGATGCTCAATTTTACCGAACTAATGGCTGCTGATGACTATTTGAATTTAATTCTACCAAAGTGCACGCTTGTAAGTGTTCGTTAAATGCGTAACGTTAATTTACGTGAGTAGGCTACAGGTCTGCTCATGTCTAAAAATAATATATGAAAAACTAAAATGATTTTACATAACAAAAACATTATAGCTCATATTTGTTTGGTACATTTTTTAATTAATGTAAAAACTAAAATGAATTGTAAAACTGAAAGTTATTTTTTTTAATTGTGTTCAGCATGGTGGGCCGTATTTGGATTTGTGACGGGCCACGGGTTGAGAACCACTGATCTATACTCGGAGGAAACGTGAGCGCAAGAGGACCAACACAGACTGAACGCTTAGAGACGAGCGAGGGAAACTCCCAGGGCAGTCTGGGATATGATGCCCCAGGGGATTGTGGGAAATGCTCTCTTGGTACTCGACACGAGATTCTCGATGTAGCACTCTGTGTGTGTGTGTGTGTGTGTGTGTGTTCCTCATATGGCAATCTGCTGTTGTGTCACTCTAGTGTTGGTGTCAGTGCACCGTCCAGATGGACGAGAGACAGAGAGAGATGAAGAGAGAGAGAGAAAGAGAGAGAGACTTTGACTTTTAGGTCTTCTTTAATAATTCAAAAAAAATGTAATATTTCTGGCATGAAACTCTAGATGGCGATAGGTCTAACTCAATCTAACCTAATGACATCATCACATGACACAGCTGATTGGTTCTCTCCTGTATCGGTAGCCAATGAGCTCGCTGCTCAACATTCAAATATATGACTTGTGCTTGCCGTAGCAGTTGCAGCTTGCTTCAGAACAGCGAAATCAACAGCTAAGATAACTAAATGCTCTTCTAGTCCATATCGCTGTGTGTATTGCGTGGTCTGCCTAATTTAATTCAAAAATGAGCAACCATAATCAAGTTTAAACTAAGTGTCATGTTAACAGTTTGCATTGTATGCAGGAGCGAATATTAAGCATATTAGCAGCAGCATTTAGCATCTGTGTTTATACAGCTGGAGCAAAACGCAGTTTAGAGCATATGTAATCGCTCTGAGGACACGCCGATAGTAACGGATATGAAAACAGGTTAAATGAAATAAGCATTCTTGTGTACGCATTTCAACGGGGGTTTGCCATATACATCGGCTATCCCAGTGTTCACGTTCGTTATTTCTAAGGTCGATGTTTTCATTGTGATGTGGAGTGTGATGTGAAGTGTGTGGTTGATTTCAGCTGCACGCAGCGTCAGAAGCACGCGCTTATGCGCTTATCCAGTCATATCAATGACAGTGTTGCGGGAGACGCTGAAGATCACTATCTACGGCTGTAACAGATAGTACAGAGTGAAATGCATTATGGATAGTGTAGATCAGAGAAATGTGCGCGTGCGACGTGTGCTCTCGCTGTGCTGTGTAATTCAGAAAACGGAGAAAGAACATTTATATCCATTTTGTTAATTAAACATTACACATAGTGCGCGTCTAATTAGAGTTAAGCCAGTCGGCATGGTAGCCCAGGCTCACATAGTCATAGGACATTATTGTTAAGCCGGTCGGCGTGGTAGCCCAGGCTCACATAGTCATAGGACATTATTGTTAAGTCGGTTGGCGTGGTAGCCCAGGCTCACATAGTCATAGGACATTATTGTTAAGTCGGTTGGCGTGGTAGCCCAGGCTCACATAGTCATAGGACACTATTGTTAAGCCGGTCGGCGTGGTAGCCCAGGTCGGCTAACTTTGTCCGTCTCATCATTGCACGAACATGAATTAACAAGCTGTTACGCTGCCGCTGGGACTGGTGAAGTGGAGAAAGTAACAGCAGTTATCAAATGACTAAATTATGATATTTGCTCAGGTGGGTGCTGGGGTCTTATCTATCAGATTGCAACATATATACATTTTGTTAATTAAACATTACACATAGTGCGCGTCTAATTAGAGTTAAGCCAGTTAAGCCGGTAGCCCAGGCTCACATAGTCATAGCCCACTATTGTTAAGACGGTCGGCGTGGTAGCCCAGGTAGCCCAGGCCATAG
>NW_015557072.1:434668-435095 GCF_001515605.1 Sinocyclocheilus anshuiensis
GAGTCACCTGTGTGTAGGATGGCCGAAGGAGATGAATCCCTGGAACTTTTTCCCCCGTCGAAAAAGATGAAGTCTGTCGTATGGGAATTTTTCGGGTAACGTAGACTAACCATGTTCCGTACACAATGATGTTCCGTACAGATGACGTTTTAGCGCCGATCGCTAAATAAATACTTCCAAGTCGAACATAAACTATATATCTGTGTCATCTTCGGTTTTCTCCCTCTTTCACCCCCGATCAAGACAGAGATCCACCCGCCGTTTGTTTCAGTGTTGAAATAAATACTATTTGGGTTGTTACCGAGGCAGATAACATGGCTAATTGAAGTGAAGTGACGTGACATGTGGCCAAGTATGGTGACCCATACTAGTGTTAGAATTAGTGCTCTGCATTTAACCCATCCAAAGTGCACACACACACCGTGAA
>NW_015557072.1:435394-440031 GCF_001515605.1 Sinocyclocheilus anshuiensis
ACACTCGCGCTCTCTCTTTCCTTATGTGTGTATGTGCACACATTCTCGTACCTCACCGCTCCAAACCATAGCTCCAAACTTAATCCAGGAAAGGTGAACATTCCTGCATCATACCTTGGACTGAAAGATGAATGTGTAGAAAGCGAGCATGTCTCCAAAAACCTTGTTGAGCTGCAGGTTTATGCATGCATTTTTTATTAATTTTTTTACTTTATTTTTTACAGAAATTATGTTTTGATTATATTTTTGATTATTGAGCTGCAGGTTTAGACTCACTTAAGTGACTGCATTTAATTAAGAATAATTAAATTATTTATTCTAATTATTTAGCCTGACTTGTTTACTGTTCCAAAATGTTCTATATGTTTCTTAAAAATAAAATGTGTTCAGTGGAAAAAAAAAAGTTGTTTTTTTACCCAGACATTTAAAAATAACATATTTTAGAGCTGTAATCGCAATACCGTGATACCGTGAAACTGTGATATTTTTATCTAAGGTTATCATACCGTCAGAATCTCATACCGGCCCAAGCCTAATTGGCAGTAGCAAGTCTAGGTACTTGCTCTACCGCAGCAGCAGATCTATTCCGCCAAGACCAAATACATTAACATTGTCATGTACATTACCATGCCAATCCCTCCGAGAGCTGTCATGACAGAAATACATGAAAAAAAAAAAAAACTTGTAGATAATATATTAATGAAACAAAAGGCCACTTAAGTGACTTAAAGAGAGACACTTTGGGCCTGATTACACCTGGTCATTACATGCGTTTTCGCTGATCGGATATCTATCTGATTTGTTAAAACGTTTCCATTTACACTTGACCACATAAATGTGTCATCGCAAAACGGATATAAATCCAATCTTCAATTCCCGCGCTATATTTAAATTTAACGGAGTTCACGTCAACAAAATTAAAAGATAAGCGCTGAATTTTATTAATTGTCAGCTCATTTCAAGATCAAAGACTGCAATGGGAGAGTCAGCACTGGAAAGATAAATTTGCCTTACTACTTTTAATGAAGATGATTGTGTGTTGACCGTCTGCGTCTTACCCTCAGTTTTATTCGTGGCAGTTTGCGAGTGCTGAAGAGAAGCTCAGCTACTCGTCCGTGGCGATGCGTGTTGTATTAGCGCAGTCATATCTGATTATAATGTCATATAGCTTATAACACGATCTCGCACGTTTATTATTTTAACATTTTGGAAGGAGTAAAATTTACATATGGGTTTCAACAACCAGATGCATTTACACTTGTCCAGTTTTGTCTGGAATGCGGCCTCAGACCACATCCTGAAGTGGTTTGAGCCATCGGATTTATATCCGTCTCGAAGGCGTTTCGGAGGGCATTTACACCTGGTCTTTTCACGATCGGATAGCTATCTGATCAGACAAAACGCATGAAGTGACCAGGTGTAAACAGCCCCTTTGATGACTGTTTCTAAACACTTAAGTACACTTTAAAATATATTAAATTCATTGTTTAATAATCTTTTGTCATTTTAAAGAAGTACACTTATTTTGATGTGTTGATTAACATACTAAAGCACAAGTAAAACAAGTTTAACTGTAGTATATTTTAATTATTCATGAATGCTCATCAGTACATTCAGCAGTACTTTAACCATATTTCAAAGACAATAGAAGTAATTATGAAATTACATATAAAGATGTGCTTAAGTCTTACTTAAGTGGGTCAAAAACGCTCTAAATGTCAGCTAATTGCATTTAATATGAATTTAAACTATAGGTCTGATACGTTTTCATTCAATTGCAAATAACATAAAGTGCCTAAAACATGCCATTAAGTTCACACTTAAGTATATTATTTTAAAATCTATTCTTTATGTAATAAGCATTCTAAAGTGTACTTGTTTTTTACAAGGGACTTCATGAGCTCAGACTGACTGAGAAACACATCTGAAGTCCTCTCTTCTCCTGATACTTTCCCATACGTTATCATCTGAAATCAGGATGATGTAGAGTCTGTCTCTGCTCCAGAATGATCCTCATCTCTGAGCGGCACTGTCGTGATGAATCGAGCTCTGGAATGCTGCAGGATTCTGCAATATTCCCGCCGGCCGCTCCATCTGTCGGAGGAGAGACTCCGCAGGAACGCATTCCGGCCGCGGATTACAGCCCAGATCCGTCACTCAGCGCACGGCTAATGAAGCTCGCAGGACGATCTCCATCGCAGCAGACACACCTGCCCTCTCTCGACTGATCTCTCGGGATTTTCACAGGAGTCTTCTCATCTCAATCAGCTGATACTGATTATCAGTTAATCGGATTAATCGTGAGCGCTGTTATTATACGACATATGAATTACAGTAATGCCAGCTGCTACCTGGGTTTGTCGTCAAAAACCACTACAGCTGAAGAACTACATTACCCATAATCCTCAAGAAAGCCCCATTAATCAGAGAAGACGGTTACCATGGAAATGAAAACTGCAGTAAATGAGCTCAGCCACTCCCATACATCATTATGAATGACTACATATGAGTATTTTGCAATAAACTTAAAAAAAAAACTGTTTTAGTATTGCACTTGTGTAATGTAATTTGATTACATCATCTACAAACGTCACAGATGACACACACACACACACACACACACACACACACACACACACACTGCTCAGAGTTTGATGTTTTGACGTGTCGTCTGGATTACAGTTCTTGTATCCTCATTCCCTCCGTAATCCCACAATAATCCATCAAACACACTGCTGGAGATCTTACAAGAAAACACTGTGTGTGTGTGTGTGTGTGTGTGTGTGTGAGAGAGAGAGATCTGCTACACAATCCCTTGAGAGACTACAAACACTGATACTGTTCAGACCATCATGTTACATGTGATTATATACTGTACATGATTCATATCCAAACACACATTTGACCATAAAACACACATAATCTTCTATTGTTTTCAAGTACAGTTAGTTATTAAGTACACCCTAACACAAAGGTTTTGCCAAGTTTAAATAATAAAATATTATACTAACAATAAAACATAATATTATACGAATAATATAATATAATATGTGAGGTTTAGCTCATTTCTGGACACAAATGTGTTCTCAAAATACGGTGGTGTAGGTACAAACACACAACAAATCATATGCATGAGTTAAGAGAGTAGAATGATTATGAAACTAGTCGAATTAAAATGTTCGTTGTAAACTTAATAGCAAAATGAAGGGAATAAAGTGATATTCACAGTTACTTAATTTCATACTGCCGGCAGAAACATCAGAAGTCTATCATGAATATACACATATAATTATTAATAGATCTGTGTAAGTCGTCAAGTGTTGCTCTGTATGTGTATTACAAGGCATTATGAATGTTAATGATGCATTAAATGGAGGTTCAGCATAAAATCCTCATTCTGTCATCATTTACTCATCTTCATGTTGTTACAAACTCAATTCCATCTAATTCAAGTTCAGTTGCTGCCTTAAAAGTTGAATTATAATCAAATGTTCTAAAATTCTGTATCTTGTATAACAAATTAATTTAAACAATTTCAACAGTGATGAGCTAATCAAAAAAAACATGACTTATTGATCAAGTAGTATTCTATAGTGAAACTGACTTTCTTTCTATGTGGGACACAAAAGCAGATATTCTGAAGAACATTGATATTCACTGCATGAACAGAAACATGGAGGAAATATTCTCAAAATACTTTCAGAGAAGAAAGTAAGGTGTGTTACGACATGACGAGGGTAAATGATGACAGAATGCTGATTTGGGGTGATCTGTCTCTTTAAGATGACCTCTAGAGCGCAAGACAAGAGTTAAAGAGTGATGGACTGATGGGCCACACTCAGTAAAACTACCCATATCTTTATCTGTTCTTTATGAGCGCCATAAAACTCCCCTTTACTGCTCTCTCTCTCTCACACACACACACACAATGTTTTTCCGTCTCTCTCTCTGTGTTTTGTCTGTCGGTCTCTCTCTGCTTGTCTGCTGCACAGATCTAATCTTCTTACAGCAGCTCAGCATCCGTCGCTCATCATGAAGAGACCCAAACATGCAAACGCTCAGACCGAGAATATAGTTTGGATATAGCCGGTCATTCTTGTGTGTGTGTGTGTATGTGTGTGTGTGTGTCTGTGTGTTTGTGTGTCTGTGTGTGAGTGTGAGTGAGTGTGTGTGTATGTATGTATAGTGTGTGTGTGTGTGTACCTGGTATTTATCACGTTATGGGGACCAAATGTCCCCACAAGGATAGTAATACTAGTAAATTTTGACCTTGTGGGGACATTTTTGAGGTCCCCATGAGGAAACAAGCTTATAAATCATACAGAATTAGTTTTTTTGAGAAAGTAAAAATGCACAAAGTTTCCTGTAAGGGGTAGGTTTAGGGGTAGGGTTGGTGTAGGGCAATAGAATATACGGTCTGTACAGTATAAAAACCATTACGCCTATGGAGAGTCCCCATAAAACATGGAAACACAACATGGGTGTGTGAGTGTGAGTGTGTGTGTGATGTTCATGTGTGTGTGTGTGTGTGTGTGTGTGTGATGCCCATGCAAGTGTGTGGTGTTCATGTGTGATGTTCATGCGTGTGTGTGTGTGTGTGAGAGTGTGTGTGTGTGTGTGTGTGTGTGTTGCTCTTG
>NW_015557072.1:440066-441726 GCF_001515605.1 Sinocyclocheilus anshuiensis
TTCATGCGTGTGTGTGTGTGTGTGAGAGTGTGTGTGTGTGTGTGTGTGTGTGATGCTCATGCAAGCATGTGGTGTTCATGTGTGGTGTTTACGTCCGTGTGTGTGTGTGTGTGTGTGTGTGTGTGTATGTGTGTGTGTGTGTGATGTTCATGTGTGTGCTAATGGAACTCATTCCTCATTTCACAGCGAGACGTGATTCCCATGAAAAACATAAATCACAGTCAAGCGCTTTGCCAGCGTGTGTGTGTGCGCTCTGCAGTATTTCTCTGATATCAGCGGCCGCTCTTGTTGACTCTGACAGCTCGGAGGCTGTGTTTCCTCTGGACACGTTCACTAGTTCACGGCTCATGAGGAGCAAAGCAGCGTCTCAATCTCCAGCATCATTACAGTCTGCAGCACTGAGGCACTAAAGCCATAGATTCCCGTCTCATTTTCATGTATTTTTCATGCATCTCAGTTAAATAACTCGTCATGTATAATACATGCACATATATAACAACACCATATAACTGAAGTCATTTAAATACAGCAGTATAACTGGAGCCATAACATAATCACGCTTGAATAACGAATGGCTGTTTCTTCATCTACAGAAGCTACAGTCACTAAACATTTAATATATGGACACATTAAACATGTCTGGAAACCTTTGTGCAAATATATGCATCATTTAGTTTAGCTACTTTTAAAAAAGCCTTTTCAAGACTTTCTTAAAATATAAATGTCATCATGAAATATAAATTATGTTTAAAACTTTTTATACTTCCCTCTGTGATTCATTCGTTTTTGCACAAACTTTCATGATTTGTTAGTTGAGATGTGACGGAATTTGCTCATTGCTTTTAAAATAACATTTCTAAAAGAAGTCTCTTCTACTCAGCAGGGCAGCATTTATTTGATCAAAAATACAGTGCAATTGTTAAATATTATAACGGTTTAAAACAGCCGTTTTCTATGTGAATATCTGTTAAACTGTAATTTATTTCTGTGATTAAAGCTGTATTTTCAGCATCATTACTCCAGTCTTCAGTGTCACATGATCTTCAAAAATCTGATTTACTGCTCAGGAAACATGTTCTTATTTATCTCTTATGTTTTCTTACTATTTGAAATAGATTTTTTTTTGTAAGATTATGAATGCCTTTACTGACACTTTTTTCAATTTAATGCATCCTTGCTGAATAAAAGTATTGCTTTTAATCTTACTGACCCCTAAATTTTGAACAGTAAATTAGTTCATCTAGTAGGTAATGTAATGGTAGTGTGTAAGTATTTTAAGAAAGTTTACTTTCTAGAAGTCCAGAAGTGTCTATATACAGACTACATATAATAATACAGAGTAATGAACCCAGAGCTCCTCATGCGCTGCTATCTGTAGTTTCTTCAGTAATAGTCATTGTAACGTAACACTAACAGTGATAACAGCTGCTCTCATCTGTCTAACACCGGCTGATCCACACACACAGATCGATGGAGGACGACCATGCGTTCATCCTGACCTGCTCAGGACCAATGAGGGAGGAACTGAAGACATTCAGCTGAAGAACTAGAACTTCTCCTCTTTCTTATACTTGTTTCACTTCCATTTCTTACTATGTGTAAGTAAGTTGTTGTTTTTTAGCATGTGTGTTTGGCAGTGTTAATTGTTAGGATTACTGAT
>NW_015557072.1:441994-468992 GCF_001515605.1 Sinocyclocheilus anshuiensis
TTGTTTAAAAAATGTGTATAAGTAGTATTTATAAAGTTTTAGCTTTTAGTTTTGGATCTGTTTTTAGTTGTTTTGATACTACAATTGATTGCTTCTGTTGTCCTCATTTGTAAGTCGCTTTGGATAAAATAAACTACATTACCCACAATCCTCAAGACAGATCCACCAATCAGAGGAGACGCTGTTACCATGGAAATGGAAAATGCAGCAAGTGAGCTCAGCAGCCCTGCCCGTTTCATGAATGACATAATTGAGTTAAAAATTACATTAAAAAGAAAAAACACGCACTACTTACATAGTGTGTGATTATATAAAATATGTTCAATATCTGTCATGCCAAAGATCAAACAATTTGTAATTAGAAAAATATAATACATTTTATTCCAAATCATTGAGCCTTAAAATAATGGTTTGCAATCCGGATAAGTAGAGTAAAATGTTTTTTTTTTATTTTTTTTATTATTATTTTAATTATTTTAATATTCTATTAATATGCAATCCCCTACAAATCTGTCCAATCAGTTGTTCAAGTAATCTGGTGATTTGTATTTATTTATTTATTTTAATATTGGACTATATATATTGTAGTTTGTTTTTTTTTTATATTGGACTATATATATATATATATATATATATATATATATATTGTAGTTTGTTTGTTTGTTTTTTAACATTGGACTATATATATTGTAGTTTTTTTATATTGGACTATATATATTTTAGTTTGTTTTTTAATATTGGACTATATATATTGTAGTTTCTTTTGTTTTTTTATATTGGACTATATATAATGTAGTTTGTTTTTTTTATATTGGACTATATATATTGTAGTTTGCTTGTTTGTTTGTTTTTAATATTGGACTATACATATATTGTAGTTTTTTTATATTGGACTATATATATATTGTAGTTTCTTTGTTTTTTACATTGGACTATATATATATTGTAGTTTGTTTGTTTGTTTTGTTTTTTTATATTGGACAATATATATTGTAGTTTGTTTGTTTGTTTTTTTAATATTGTACTATATATATTGTACTTTGTTTGTCTGTTTGTTTTTTTATATTGGACTATATATATTGTAGTTTGTTTGTTTGTTTGTTTTTTTAATATTGGACTATATATATTGTAGTTTGTTTGTTTGTTTTATTGGACTATATATATTGTAGTTTGTTTGTTTGTTTTTTTTATATTGGACTATATATACATTGTAGTTTGTTTTTTTATTTATTTATTTTTATATTGGAATATATATATATTGTAGTTTTTTTTTTAAATATATTTTACTATATATATTGTAGTTTGTTTGTTTTTTTAATATTGTACTATACATATTGTAGTTTGTTTGTTTGTTTTTATATTGGACTATATATATTGTGGTTTGTTTGTTTGTTTGTTTTTTTAATATTGGACTATATATATTGTAGTTTGTGTTTTTTAATATTGGACTATATATATATATTGTAGTTTGTTTGTTTTTTTAATATTGGACTATATATATTGTAGTTTGTGTTTTTTAATATTGGACTATATATATATATTGTAGTTTGTTTGTTTTTTTAATATTGGACTATATATATTGTAGTTTGTGTTTTTTAATATTGGACTATATATATATATTGTAGTTTGTTTGTTTTTTTAATATTGGACTATATATATTCTTTTTTTATATATTGGACTATACATATATATTGTAGTTTGTTTGTTTGTTTGTTTTTATATTGGACTATATATATTGTAGTTTGTTTCTTTTTTTATATATTGGACTATACATATATATTGTAGTTTGTTTGTTTGTTTGTTTTTATATTGGACTATATATATTGTAGTTTGTTTGTTTGTTTGTTTTTTAAATATTGGACTATATATATTGTAGTTTGTTTGTTTGTTTTTTTAATATTGTACTATATATATTGTACTTTGTTTGTCTGTTTGTTTTTTTATATTGGACTATATATATTGTGTAGTATGTTTGTTTGTTTTTTAAATATTGGACTATATGTATATTGTAATTTGTTTGTTTTTTTAATATTGGACTATATATATTGTAGTTTGTGTTTTTTAATATTGGACTATATATATATATTGTAGTTTGTTTGTTTTTTTAATATTGGACTATATATATTGTAGTTTGTGTTTTTTAATATTGGACTATATATATATATTGTAGTTTGTTTGTTTTTTTAATATTGGACTATATATATTGTAGTTTGTGTTTTTTAATATTGGACTATATATATATATTGTAGTTTGTTTGTTTTTTTAATATTGGACTATATATATTGTAGTTTGTTTGTTTGTTTGTTTGTTTTTTTCATATTGGACTATATATATTGCAGTTTTTTTTTTTTTTAACATTGGACTATATATATTGTAGTTTGTTTTTTTAATATTGGACTATATATATATTGTACTTTGTTTGTTTTTATATTGGACTATATATATTATATTTTGTCTGTTTGTTTTTTAATATTGGACTATATATATATTGTAGTTTTTTTTATATATTGGACTATATATATATTGTAGGTTGCTTGTTTGTTTGTTTTTTAATATTGGACTATATATATTGTAGTTTTTTTTGTATTGGACTATATATATATTGTAGTTTGTTTGTTTGTTTTTTAATATTGGACTATATATATTGTAGTTTTTTCATTTTTATATTGGACTACATATATATATATAATTAGTTTTTTTTTTTTTTTTAATATTGGACTATATATATTATACTTTGTCTGTTTGTTTTTTAATATTGGACTATATATATTATACTTTGTCTGTTTGTTTTTTAATATTGGACTATATATATTATACTTTGTCTGTTTGTTTTTTAATATTGGACTATATATATTATACTTTGTCTGTTTGTTTTTTAATATTGGACTATATATATTATACTTTGTCTGTTTGTTTTTTAATATTGGACTATATATATTATACTTTGTCTGTTTGTTTTTTAATATTGGACTATATATATTATACTTTGTCTGTTTGTTTTTTAATATTGGACTATATATATTATACTTTGTCTGTTTGTTTTTTAATATTGGACTATATATATTATACTTTGTCTGTTTGTTTTTTAATATTGGACTATATATATTATACTTTGTCTGTTTGTTTTTTAATATTGGACTATATATATTATACTTTGTCTGTTTGTTTTTTAATATTGGACTATATATATTATACTTTGTCTGTTTGTTTTTTAATATTGGACTATATATATTATACTTTGTCTGTTTGTTTTTTAATATTGGACTATATATATTATACTTTGTCTGTTTGTTTTTTAATATTGGACTATATATATTATACTTTGTCTGTTTGTTTTTTAATATTGGACTATATATATTATACTTTGTCTGTTTGTTTTTTAATATTGGACTATATATATTATACTTTGTCTGTTTGTTTTTTAATATTGGACTATATATATTATACTTTGTCTGTTTGTTTTTTAATATTGGACTATATATATTATACTTTGTCTGTTTGTTTTTTAATATTGGACTATATATATTATACTTTGTCTGTTTGTTTTTTAATATTGGACTATATATATTATACTTTGTCTGTTTGTTTTTTAATATTGGACTATATATATTATACTTTGTCTGTTTGTTTTTTAATATTGGACTATATATATTATACTTTGTCTGTTTGTTTTTTAATATTGGACTATATATATTGTAGTTTTTTTTGTATTGGACTATATATATATATATATATTGTAGTTTGTTTGTTTGTTATTTTTTTAATATTGGACTATATATATATTGTAGTTTGTTTTTTTTAACATTGGACTATATATATTGTAATTTTTTATTTTTATATTGGACTATATATATTGTAGTTTGTTTTTTTAGTATTGGACTATATATATATTGTACTTTGTTTGTCTGTTTGTTTTTTTATATTGGACTATATATATTGTAGTTTGTTTGTTTGTTTTTATATTGGACTATATATATTGTACTTTGTCTGTTTGTTTTTTAATATTGGACTATATATATTGTAGTTTGTTTTTTTAATATTGGACTATATATATTGTAGTTTTTTTTTTCTCAATATCGTGAAGGCCTGGTACCAATATTTGTGGTCGGATTTCATCATTCACAGTGCTTCATGGGACTGTAGTTCATAAAAAAATTAGAAGAAAATAATTAAAGAAAAGAGAAAGTGCTTTCATCTTTTTGCTTCTGATTTCGATCTCTGTGGAGAGACTGAACGTGAAAGTGAGCGTCACTTTTGCGTTCTTTCACGACAAACACGTGCGGCTGGATCTTCATTGCCCCTCTTTCTCTCCTCCGTCACACTGTGTCTCTTTCATTGGCTCTTTTCCCAATAAACAGGATTTATGGCAGCCATAATAAGCCTCCATACACTCCTCTCTCCTTTATCTGCTGTTTCACCGAGGAGGATCAGTTAGAAAGCGGCCGACCGGACATCATTAGTAATCATGGGATCGTATGTGAAATAAACGCCTCATTTTTGTATGAACAGAAGAACATCAGTGTACGGATATAATCGCTTGGTCATCTGTGCAACTTTAGAGAGGTGAAACCCACACAGCAGCTCTCATTTACCAACAAACCATGAGGAAAGACAAATATAAATAAAAGCAAAACAATGAACAGAAGAAAACAGTTGTTTGTATGAGTGAATTAAAGTCTGAAATATGAGTAAAATGCAGTTCATGTGTTTCCCTCATTTACTGAACTGTATATATATATATATATGATTTAATATAATAAATTATATAATATATAATTTATTTTAATCCTGATTTTATGTCTATGACTTCATTAAAAATAAACCTGCAGTCAGTTTCTTGTAACATTTCGATTCATTTTGTTGTTTATTTAACGTTGACAGCCAAAAACTGTATTTATGACTCACATTTGGTAACAAGGTCACTATTATAAGGCTATAATACTAAAAACACAAGCCTTCTAAGAAAATAAAACAGCTCATTCAGTGTTTTGTGTTCTGGCGGTTGGACGCCTCCTTTCAACGATCATTTGATGTGAAACAGAAAAAGGCCTGCCAGGCTGTATTGTGAAAGGACTGTATTTTGCTCTGAAGTGCTGGGATAGCTGGAGGTTTGCCGGGTTAAAAGGTGCGAGTTGAGTGGCTCTGGATCCGGAGGTGAGCGTGATGGTTTGGCAGATCGCATCGTTCCAGGCCGATCGTTCCCAGAAGTTCTGGCACTCCGCTGGTTTTCTCAAACAAGTCGGCGCCCCATAATTGCAGGCTGCTTTTTTTCATAGATGTCTTTCTCTCGCTCTCTCTCTCATGTGGATTTTTTTGAAACCTTAGCATTCCAGAAGATCTAGTCATGGACTTCTGAAAATATTCCTCTTCCCCCTCCGTTCTTTCACCGCCGTCTGTTTTTCCATCATGTCAGGAATGTCACCGAGGGACTCGCAGCCATCGCTCCGGCCGAGGGACCTCCGGAAAATCTCCTCGGTCTCAGCCAAACTCGCTCTTCCCGCAGAGGTCACCGAGAGTCTGTGGGAAAAACGACCGGAGCGCGAGACCAAATCACTCCTCAGCTCCAGATCTTCCGTATTTCCGACAGCAAACGTTTCCTCGTTTCAATGCCACGAGCAACAACACACACACACACAAACACACACTCACTCAAACTCACACACACACACTCGCTCAAACTCACACACACACACACACACACACACACACACACACACGCACACACACACACACGCACACACACACACACGCACACACACACACACGCACACACACACACACGCACACACACACACACGCACACACACACACACGCACACACACACACACGCACACACACACACACGCACACACACACACACGCACACACACACACACGCACACACACACACACGCACACACACACACACGCACACACACACACACGCACACACACACACACGCACACACACACACACGCACACACACACACACGCACACACACACACACGCACACACACACACACGCACACACACACACACGCACACACACACACACGCACACACACACACACGCACACACACACACACGCACACACACACACACGCACACACACACACACGCACACACACACACACGCACACACACACACACGCACACACACACACACGCACACACACACACACGCACACACACACACACGCACACACACACACACGCACACACACACACACGCACACACACACACACGCACACACACACACACGCACACACACACACACGCACACACACACACACGCACACACACACACACGCACACACACACACACGCACACACACACACACGCACACACACACACACGCACACACACACACACGCACACACACACACACGCACACACACACACACGCACACACACACACACGCACACACACACACACGCACACACACACACACGCACACACACACACACGCACACACACACACACGCACACACACACACACGCACACACACACACACGCACACACACACACACGCACACACACACACACGCACACACACACACACGCACACACACACACACGCACACACACACACACGCACACACACACACACGCACACACACACACACGCACACACACACACACGCACACACACACACACGCACACACACACACACGCACACACACACACACGCACACACACACACACTCTCACACAAACACACACGCACACTCCAGCCGTTGGGGGCTCGCCCGGGTCGCATTTCAACCAAATATGCGAGGCAGGGGCGTCGTATCTGCTGTGAGCCTCAGCCCTGTGCAAACTCGGCTCCAAACAGCAAATTATTTTGTCTTGAGTCGCAAAGGTTTTTCGCTTCGTAGCTGCAGCGGGATTGGAAATCGAAGGCGTTTCCACGGCGTTAATTGTGGGATGTCGGACTGCAGTGGCACTGATTGCTTGGGCATGTGTGTATGAAAGACACACACACACACACACACTCCTACACACACACCAGCAACAGAGATATCTGGAGCCAATGGACTGTAAGTGCTGATCGACTGCAGAACACACACACACACACACACACGGGGGGCACTTTGAGCTCATTTTCATCACCTCACCGACTCGCCCCTTTATCGGCCGCTTTAACCCTTTTACAGTCGCTCCTGATGACATTAGCGCTCAATTCATTTCCCCCGGCTCATGTGGGGACTTCAGGGGCCCCTAGCGGCCACAGGCGAGCAAACAGATGCAGAGAGACAGACAGACAGACATAGAGACATAGAGACATAGAGAGAGAGAGACGGGCAATCGTGTCAAACCTTATCTCAGAGTTCAGAGGTTTGTGGTTTTTTGGTTAGAACGTCCATCTAAAGTTCATCTCGTACACGTTTACGAGGCAAAACCAAAACAGACCAAGAAAGAAAGGGAAGGCTGAATTGTGTTTGCCTGATTGATGCTTCGTTTTACATGAACACAATAAAAGAAGCTACTGAGGAAAAGCCTCGGCGATGAAGAGAAACCTCAATCTGACAGAGTCAAAGCGCTCAAACCCTCACGCCGAGCGATTTGTGTAATCTGACATGAGAGACATGAGCGTTTAATCCAGCAGCGACATGAGGCTTTAAAAACCCACAGATATGCCAGAAAATCACAGAGAGCCTCATATATAGAGAGAGTCCCATAGTATTTGAGTGCATGGAAAAAGCCCAAATCACCACACTCTGTACTTCAACGTGAAACAAACCTCTTTGTTTTCAAACGCCTCACACACACACACACACACACACACACTTATGCACTGTCATATACTGTCTCACACACGCACACACACACACACTCTCTCTTCTGGCGTGGCTCGTCATGTTGCAAAAGCCCGGAATGCGTTGGGAGTGCGTGACGCGTCTTACCTGCTCCTCATCCTCATCCTCATCGCGGTGTTGTGTGAGTTCAGCTGAAGAGAGTTTATTCACATCCAGCGGTAATCCAAGCGCCGAGCGCGAGCGTGCGTCTCTCTCGGTCTCGTGGCGCGGAGTTTAACGCGCGTCTATGGTCTCCTGCGTGACGCGCGGCGGAGCGAGCGGATCATCGCGCGGAGAAGAGCAGAGCAGAGCGCGTGCGGAGCGGGAGGCGCGTGTGGCGAGACTGCGCGCTCGAGCTCGAGCAGCACCGGAGAGGCACGGAGCGCGGAGTGACGTCACCGCGGCACCGGCGAATTATGCCAGCGCTTTCAGCTTCAATAACAGCGCTTGTGCGTGATCGATTTACGCAACGAAACGCTCTTTTTCCGCCCTCAAGCACAGACGTCAGCTGTTTTTAAGACTTTGTAAACAATTAGACTAAGTTTTGTGTGCAATATATATATATATAAATTTTTTTCTTTATTTTTTTTCAAGTGTCCTATGTGCAGCCTGTATAAAGTATATATTTTGTCGATTTTGATACGGAAACCGTTACATTACCTCCTCAGGCGAATACAGAGGCGTCATGCCCATTCAAAGTGAGGGGGTGCAGCTTCCAAAAGACAACAAATAGCCGATTAATATTTTATTATATTTCATACGGTCACGCCGGTGTGATTATATCATCAGATCTGTGTTCGCTGGCTGGCGCTGCGTTTGTACAGCGCTGCATTATAACCAATCACACACCATTCTGTTGAGCTTCTGAATGCAGTGACCAATCAGAGGCGTTCAGAGTGACTGAATTCTCTCATCAGAAACAACAAAGTGCAGATGTGCGTACGAATGTAAGTAAGATATTAATTTCACAGTGTAAACAGCTTCAGTGATTGTAGTGGGAGCTTTTGAGAGTGCCTGAACTCTAGACTGAATGAAAATGTTCTTTGACAATGTAAACGTTCTTTGCTCTCTGTAAAATGACAGTGTTATAATTAGTAACTTACAATATTGTTATTAAATTCACATTAAATACAAAGTCAGTCGTCTTAAAAAATGTTTTACTGCATGACACCCATATCTGGTACTGGTGTAGTTCATAGATTACACTAATAGTCTACTTTGCCCAAAGGTGCAAAACGCATTTACTTATTTACTTAAGGAATTTCTATAATACTGCTTATGCATGTATGTATGTATGTATTATTTATCTATTTGTCTGTCTGTTTGTTTGTCCTTTTAAAATGAAGTAAAATATATTTTTTTAAAAGAACACTGCTTTTATTTATGTATTTATTTATTTATTCATTTATCTTGAAAATGAAAATGAAAACTGCTTATTTATTGATTGATAAATAAATACATATATTTTTGTCTCTCTGTTGCAGTACAATGTTTAGATTGTCTTCACACAAATGGTTTTTTTCACCCTCAAGCAAAAAAAAAAAAAAAGGGTCAATTATATCCAGAATAGTTCTAAAGGCTTATTTTATATTTCATGACATGCAAATCCATTAAAACATAAGAGCCAGATGATGTCAGTTCTTATGTTTTGTCAGTACTGATTGTAATTGAAAGCACTGGAGCGGTCTGTTGTTGCTATGGTTACCTCCTCAGGTGAACACTATGTCTTTTGTGGGCCATAAATGCGGGTCAGAGCCTCTCGAACCCCCCATAAACTCATGCGGGTTACGAGAAGATGCTGCCATTCATAAAACTATAAAAATCAGCAACTCACTATAAATCATTCATCATGTTACAGATCATGTTTACTGTAATTGTCTACTTACTTCAACAACACAACATACACAGACTGTCATTAACTAATGAAGCTCTTAATGAACTGAGCTCCACACAACCATCATCATCCTCATCATTCAATAATGAATCTGAATTAGTAACAGCTGGACGACTGCAACAGGACGGAGGCAAATGCAAACACACAACCAGCGAAGAGACACAACTGTAAAAACTGTGAATGTAAGAGCCTCAGATACGAGTGCGAGCACATTATAGAGTCAGTACCGCCGCTGGCCTGTTGGGCGCAGCAGAGTTAATGTGTGGCTTTACAGATCAAGGCTGTTATATGTTCTGATAGCTGACAAGTGCTAGTCCTGACCCAGTTTAAATACCGTCAACATAGATTCTTATCTAAGAGAAATACTGCTATCGAATGGCACGCTGGAGAGTTGGACAGGAGAGCTGTGTGTGTGTGTGTGTGTGTGTGTGTGTGTGTGCTGGAGCGAGCGTTTCCAATGCATCATTAAACAGATTGAAGGACTTCTCATTCCAACAGCTGAAGCTCTGCCCCGCAGGCACCGACACACAGCGAAGGTGTTCTGCTAAAACTCGTCCAAAAACAATCTGTGCAGCCCACCGCTTCAGGACACGAGAAAACAACAGACTGTGGGAAGACGTGCTCTCAGCCCTCACCTGCGCTCCTGGGTTATACTGCGATCCACAGCCGCTGAGCAAAGCTAGAAAACACGGGGTTGATTACTGCTGGAGTCCAGCGTTGGGCACTAAGTGGTTACTAAGATTCAAAGACTCAAAGCGTGTATTGTCATGTGCACAGTGAGGAGAACTCGTTTCCCGGTACAACGGAATTCTTTCTTTGCTGTCCACAGTGAATGCCAAGACAAGTGCAAACTATATAAAAAAATAAACACACTCACATGCATACAAACAAACAGAATAAATGTAAAACTATGATGCATATGTAGAAATACAGACTATGTATAGAAATATAGACATCTGTATGTGCGAGTGTGCGATACTGACTTGTGTGCAAAACCATAGTACAGTAACGTAGCAAATTCAGTGCAAATGCATGATGATAATAGCAGCAGTAACATTACAAATGTGCAAATTGAGCTGTAGCAATTCAGTGCAACTATTCTACGAGATAGATGAGACTAGTCTGTGACTAGTGACACATTACAGTAATATTACTTTACCTGGCAACTAGTAGTGTAACTAAGTACTAATAAAATTTAAGTAATAATATTACAGTTGCCATCCCAAAAAAACAAAAAAAAGGCAAGTTACTAGTTACTTTTTTTGGGTTTTCACTTTATTTTAAGGTGTCCTTGTTACAGTGTAATTATACATTTAAGTACTGAGTGATGTTAATCAACTACATGTCCTTACTATATGGTTAGGATTAGGGTTACTTGCATGTAATTATGCATAATTAATTGTTATTATAATAGTAAGTACACGTAACATGTGTAACAAGGACACCTTAAAATAAAGTGTTACCAAAACGTTCAGTAACACTTCAGGTTAGGGACCAGTTCTCACTATTAACTAGTTGCATGCATATTACTAGCATATTTGCTGTTTATTAGTACTTATAAAGCACATATTAATGCCTTATTCTGCGAGAGAAATACTGCTATCGAATGGCACGCTGGAGAGTTGGACAGGAGAGCTGTGTGTGTGTGTGTGTGTGTGTGTGTGTGTGTGCTGGAGCGAGCGTTTCCAATGCATCATTAAACAGATTGAAGGACTTCTCATTCCAACAGCTGAAGCTCTGCCCCGCAGGCACCGACACACAGCGAAGGTGTTCTGCTAAAACTCGTCCAAAAACAATCTGTGCAGCCCACCGCTTCAGGACACGAGAAAACAACAGACTGTGGGAAGACGTGCTCTCAGCCCTCACCTGCGCTCCTGGGTTATACTGCGATCCACAGCCGCTGAGCAAAGCTAGAAAACACGGGGTTGATTACTGCTGGAGTCCAGCGTTGGGCACTAAGTGGTTACTAAGATTCAAAGACTCAAAGCGTGTATTGTCATGTGCACAGTGAGGAGAACTCGTTTCCCGGTACAACGGAATTCTTTCTTTGCTGTCCACAGTGAATGCCAAGACAAGTGCAAACTATATAAAAAAATAAACACACTCACATGCATACAAACAAACAGAATAAATGTAAAACTATGATGCATATGTAGAAATACAGACTATGTATAGAAATATAGACATCTGTATGTGCGAGTGTGCGATACTGACTTGTGTGCAAAACCATAGTACAGTAACGTAGCAAATTCAGTGCAAATGCATGATGATAATAGCAGCAGTAACATTACAAATGTGCAAATTGAGCTGTAGCAATTCAGTGCAACTATTCTACGAGATAGATGAGACTAGTCTGTGACTAGTGACACATTACAGTAATATTACTTTACCTGGCAACTAGTAGTGTAACTAAGTACTAATAAAATTTAAGTAATAATATTACAGTTGCCATCCCAAAAAAACAAAAAAAAGGCAAGTTACTAGTTACTTTTTTTGGGTTTTCACTTTATTTTAAGGTGTCCTTGTTACAGTGTAATTATACATTTAAGTACTGAGTGATGTTAATCAACTACATGTCCTTACTATATGGTTAGGATTAGGGTTACTTGCATGTAATTATGCATAATTAATTGTTATTATAATAGTAAGTACACGTAACGTGTAACAACTTAAAATAAAGTGTTACCCTTTTTTGTCACAATTGTTAATTATTTAAAATGCAAAAATTAAATTGTCCCTATTAATTTTTATAATTGTTGCCGTCACCAACGCAGCAAGCTTGCTTCGTCGGAAGACAAAGAAGCCTACTTCAAATAGCGTCTGGACATACAGCCATTATTTTAATTTTGTAGGGAGAAAATATGACAAAAACATCAATGTCACATGGTTGGTTCTAGCTGCTTGAGCCCTGTTGCAGATTTTACTTTAGTGCTGTTTTATTAAATAACAGAAGTTGTGGCATCTTGTCATCAGTTTGAGACAGTTGAACTCTTAATTTATCTGTAAATTTCATAGATTCACAGGCTGCAACAATTTTTTGGTGTGTAATGGAAAAGTAATGTAACTAATTACTGTTGGTTGTGAGTAACAAGTAATGTAGTAATGATTAACTAGTAATTAGTAATATGTTACAAGTTTTGAGTTATGAGCCCAACACTGCTGGAGTCACAACCTGAAGCATGACGTTCACTGGAATTTAATGTTCAACCAATACATTTAGCTGAAAACCCATAAAGACAAGTAATGACAGAAAATATTGTGACAAGGGAGAATGCAAACATTTTCACTGTCTGTCACGATTCAAAAAACATCTTAACATAAATAAAGCAAGATAAACTACTTCTGTGAGGCTGTATGATTGTATCTGAATTAGCAGTATAAGTATTTGAACTATTGATGCAATATCGTGGGAAAGAGTTGCACCGAATCTCCTGATCCAGATCTACATGATAACCTTGTTCTGTGGAAAGTCTCGAGAGACACACATATGACATACATACTGTGTTTATTTGGAGTCGTTGAGAAACCCTAACACAACGTTTACATTGGCAGCCGCGAATGCAAATATTTTTGCTTTCCATGAGTCCTATTTCCCTGAGGAGGCCAAGAGTCCAGAATGACCTCTGCTTAAATTGGTGTCATTATATCACAAGCACCCTCTTATTTCAACATGACTTCTGTAGCACCCTCATCCACCACCGACTACAGAGATCCCGATCCCACCTCAATCAGTAAACTGTTCGTTTTGAATACGGCGACTCTCAGCCTCACAAAAAAACTCAGGCTACATTTAAACTAGTGCATTTTCGTTTTAAACCCTGTTTTAGTTTGAAAACGCTCGGGTTGTGTTTCAGTGTAAACGGACCAAAACGAAGACTTCTGAAAACACAGCAGACCCCATTTTAGATTGAAAACTCTAGGTTTGCGTTTCAGTGTAAACGGACCAAAACGGAGACTTCTGAAAACACAGCAGACCCCGTTTCCTCAGGCTACATTTAAACTAGTGCATTTACGTTTTAAAACGCATGACTTTTGCTACAGTTACGCCTGTCGTTTACATTACTTCAGCATTTTAGACACTCAAAAAGACAGACTTTCGAAAATGCTGAAGACCCTGTTTTAGTTTAAAAACTCTCGGGTTGCGTTTCAGTGTAAATGGACCAAAACAGAGACTTCTGAAAATGCAACAGATCCCGTTTTAGTTTAAAAACTCTAGGGTTGGTTTCAGTGTATACGGACCAAAACAGAGACTTCTGAAAACACAGCAGACCCCGTTTTAGATTAAAAACTCTAATAGAAAAAATTAAAAACTCTAGATATGCAAAGGTAGATTCTGAAAACGATCCTCATCTACACTGGTGCACTAGTGTAAACAGGGCCTCGGAGAGGATCGAGTCATGTCTTTAGGCGTCTGACGGCGGTCCTTACAGCAGAACGGCCTAAAACAGAGACTTCTGAAAACACAGCAGACACCGTTTTAGATTAAAAACTCTCGGGTTGCGTTTCAGTGTAAACGGCCCAAAACGGAGACTTCTGAAAACGCAACAGACCCCGTTTTAGATTGAAAACTTTAGGGTTGCGTTTCAGTGTAAACGGACCAAAACAGAGACTTTTGAAAACGCAAGAGACCCCGTTTTAGATTAAAAACTCTAATAGAAAAAATTAAAAACTCTAGATATGCAAAGGTAGATTCTGAAAACGATCCTCATCTACACTGGTGCACTAGTGTAAACAGGGCCTCGGAGAGGATCGAGTCATGTCTTTAGGCGTCTGACGGCGGTCCTTACAGCAGAACGGCCTCGGTTTGAGAGCGACGGCACAGGAGAGGGATATCTCTGCCGTCCTCTCTTCTGACTGCAATAGAATGTGGGACGTGACTGGATTTACAGTGGGAATCTGGGACTAAGCACGCGTCTCGCTCGGCTAATACAGCAGGGCCCGTCTGATGAATGGGAGCGGGCTGGAATCTATCAGCCGCTGATATTATCTATCAGGAACGGACTCTATCATTCAGTGGCTCTCTGAGGTCAATAAAGGAGCCGTCTGTTGCGCTGATGGATGGAGGTGAGGCATCAATACGAAAACTTGGCTTCGAGTCCAAGGAGAGAAGCTCCGGTGTGGCACGGTTTGTTTTTATTTACTGCGATGTTTACCGAAGGTTGAGGCGTGTGCTGTTCAATCAACAGATGAGCGGCTGGATTTCAGTGGATTTGAATCTGTGGGAATTCATTTAATCCTGAAGGGAAGAAGACGGATGGCCGTGTATTGGTGCGCGAACACAAAAACCGTTTGCTGCTACGACGAAGTGGACGAAACGGTCTGCTTGGGTCAGCTTGGACCAACAGCCGTATTTCTGGATCCCAAGAACTCCACAGCCTCAAGGTTGATGTGTGGCCATGAAGTATCAGCCCCTCTGGGAGACTAATAGCTCCAGTAATGAAGCAGCGTTTGACTGAGTGATTCACCCAAATCTTTATTGCCGTGTTTGTAAAGGCAGGCTGTTTATCAGCGCAGCAGAGCCGGTCAGCGTGGCCTTGTTCTGGAGCCAAAGGCTGATGCAAACGTACACACAAACTCTTCCACCAAATCTCAACCCAAGCAGATCAGTTCAAACAGGTATTATGATCCAGACACTCTGGCACCAAGACGAGTCTCTGATTATACCCGGGCTTGATTACTCACCATCAGCGCTGAGGAACGCATCGCATTACTGTGTTGCTCTGAAAAAGGCAACTAATTAGTGGTGTTTTCTAAGGCAGGAATCACTATTATCATCGCTCATAGCTCAAATCATGCGTCTTGTTGAGGAGAGGTGCCCTGTTACTTTACTTTTCAAGTGATTCACCTGCTGGATGATAAAACAGCAGTCAAATGTTTTTGAACAGTGAGATTTTTAATGCTTTTAAAGAAGTGTCTTCTTCTTGCCAAGCCTGCATTTATTTGACCCAAAATACAAACATTTTGAAATATTTTTTACTATTTAAAATAACTATTTTCTGTTTGAATATATATTAAAATGTAATTTATTCCTATGATTCCAAAGCTGAATTTTCAGCATCATTACTCCAGTAACAATATCCTTCAGGAATCATTCTAATATTCTAATTTGCTGCTCAAAAATATTTATTATTATTATTATTATTATTATTAGTATGCAGAAAAAAGCTGAGTATATATTTTTTTCAGGTTTCTTTCATGAATAGAAAGTTCAGAAGAACATCATTTATCCGAAATAGAAATCTTTTGTAACATTATCTCTTTGATCAATTTAAAGCATCCTTGCTAAATAAAAGTATTAATAATAACCCCCCCAAAAATACACTGACTCCAAGCTTTTGAATGGTATAGTGTATAATGTTACAAAAGTTTGTTTGTTTGTTTGTTTTTTCCAGATAAATGCTTATCTTTGGATCTTTCTATTCATCAAAGAATCCTGAAAAAAATACTCAACTGTTTTAACTTTTCATAATAATAATAATAATAATAATAATAAATGTTTCTTGAGCAGCAAATCAGCATATTAGAATGATTTCTGAAGATCATGTGACACTGAAGACTGGAGTAATGATGCTGAAAATTCAGCTTTGATCTCAGAAATAAATTACAGTTTTGACAGATATTCACATAGAAAGCAGTTATTTTAAATAGTAAAAAATATTTCACAATATTACAGTTTTTTGCTGTATTTCGGATCAAATAAATGCAGGCTTGCTGAGCAGAAGAGACTTCTTAAACCTTTGACTGGTTGTGTATGTTGAAGGAAGAACCCAAGTTATCTAGAGATCAGATCACAGGACTCTTTTCATCACAGCAAAGCCCAAGCAGCTACCCAGAAGAGAGAACGCTGTTCTCAAGCAAGCGTGTTTTTTGATTAGAGCCGTCTTCCAGCTCCTGTTTGCTGATCGCAGGGTGTCATATCTGTGCTCACGGAGGGTCATTACTCTCTGCGCTTGTGCGTGATTCATAAACGCCTCCCTCCGCAGCCTGCGACCTTATCCCAGAGAATCTGACCCGAGACCAGACGCTTGACGTTTTAGATCTAAACTTCCAAATCGTGACTTCAGACGGAACCAGATGGCAGGCATTAGAGTCAGATGGATCCAGGTCCCTGTCTCGGGATGAGGGCGTGTTGGTGCTGGTGAGGCTTGGCTTGTTGCCCCATTCGGGGAAAGCCTTCGGCGACAAGCGCGAGGCACCACCATCGGATTATTCAAGAAACTGACACCGTAAACGGACAGAAATCTCATGTTTGATCCTGCTCCGGCGTATCACATGTTCTTTCCCACGATGCAGCGTGCTGTTTTACATGATGCACTGCATTCAGCAGTCAATAAATGAAGCTTTATTGCAGCAGAACAAGGAACGGACAACAATCAATAAACTGTTTAAAATGTTCTTCATCTATCAGCACTTCTGTCATCATGGGCACTGTCTAACTGTGGACATACTGTCAAAACTTCAGCACAATTAAATATTCTGATCAAAATTGATACTTTTTTTTTAAATATTGACTTTCCGACAGTTCCGTTTTGTAGCATAAAAGCGGATGGTAATTATTCAAATCTTGAAATTGTGGTTAATCATAATAGATTAGCTCGTGAGAGTCTGATTCGTCAGTTATTAAAATGTTCTAAGAAGATCTCACAAAAAAACCAAAACCACTGATGAGACTAAAATCAGGTTCATCTGGCCTTGAAAGTATGTATAAAAACGGTATTTTACAAATTCTAGCATAATTCATATTAAAGCAGTGGGTCAACCATGATTTGTGTGAAAATAAGTATGTATTACATAATTTTCAAAGCATACACTGAAACATTTTATGATTATTTATAATTTAAGTCGAAAAATGTAATGAAGATAAATGTTTTCAGGACAGATTTATTGTGACGACCATTTAACAGAAAGGAGCAATTTTAAATCTATTACAGTAGTTTAAATGAAAAAGTCATCTTTTGGGGTACAAAAGTGGCCAAAGTTACAGTTATTTAGCATTTTGTGGTTCCAGACGTCAGATAAAAATCTTATACAACAGATATTCAACAATACTGCGAAATCTGATAGAAATCAGCCTGAGCAATTTTCAGAAAATAATTGCTGTTTTTTTTTTCTTCTAAAAATGGATTATTTGATGATAACAAATATGTTGACGATAAATCTCCACAGTGGCTTGTATCCACGCGACTGTACGATTACCAGTTTAAAATAGTGGACAAGGCTTCTGAGAATCAGTTTGGAGATTAATCAAATGAAACGAGTTTATCTAATGAGTGGAAAGAGAATAACACAGTACAGCTAAGAAATAAATGCCCTCTGTTCACCACACAAGAGCAACAAATGTCAATGAAGTAATGATTCAATTAATAAATAAACAAACAAACCTTTTTGGGAGCATAAGAATTGATAAGATTTTTCTACTCCTTATCTAGTCTACTTTTGTTCACATCTGCCTCATTTGATTAGGCCTACTAGATTTCAACAAGAAACCTGAATTTGCAGCAAAACTTTATTATCTTAAAAGTAAAATTAATTGATGAGAATGTTGTCGTCTACCCTTAAACAGGTTTGAAAACAGCAAAGGATATCCGGTTTGGAAAGCTTTCGATGAGTTTGATCTAAAATGCTTTCAGTTCTGGCGCGTCTGAGTGCAGATTTGACTGTATTATTGTAACTCGCTCTCTCCAGCTGTCGATGCGATTGATTGACAGTTTCCACGGTGACAGCAGCAGTCGTGGAGGAGACGGATCACCGTGCGTAACGAGAGACAGAACGACAGAAAGAACTGCTCAGCCCGGCAAAGACAGCTTCCAGAGCCACTTTGACACCGGACGACAGAAAGATGGAGAAAAGCATTCTAATGCCGCAGAAGTGCTATAATCTGAAGGACCTTCTTTCACCACAAAGAACCTTTTGTGAAACAGAAAGGTTCTACATGTTCTTTTTGGAACCATTTAGACAAAAAATGATTTTTTTATGGAATTGTGAAGCACCTTTATTTTTAAGAGTGTATGGAAAGAAATCAATAAATAAATACATATATATGGAAGTCAGTGGCTACAAGTCTTTCACAAAGACTCGAACCCTAGTGAGCCGCCTACCTAGACAGCACTGAAAGACATCACAGACAGGTTCAAGAGACCATCATGCTAAAGACTCAATCATCTGCCCAGAGTGCACTGCAACAAACTCAGCAGAAATAGTACAAGACGGTGAATATGACAGAGAAATCTTGACTACAAATACCAAAAAAGTCATTAAAATCACTCTCATTAAAAATGTTTAAGACTGTTTAAGCCAGTGTTTTTGTATGATGTGTGTCTCTGATTATTACAGTAAACTAGTTTGTTTAGAAAAAAAATTTGCAAAGATTTACAGTATGGGATTGGGCATCACTGCTGAATTTGGGCAGTAAAACAACAACGACAATGATGATGTTGATGATTATTATTATCATCATCATCATTATAAAATAAATTAAAATATTTAAATTAATGACTTCTAAAATGAAAATGGCTTTTATATTGTTTCTATATTGCTTTTCTTAATAACATCTTGGATGTTTAAACATCTGAGAAAATAAACAGCTTTTTATTCTGGAAACCATTTCATACAGAAACTAACCCCAGCTGCCTTTTAGGACGTCAAACTACCCATGACTTCTAGTTATGAATACAGTTTAATCATGACAACTCTTGGAAGATTTTAGCATGGTGATGGATATGACAATGTTAATGTATTTGGTCTTGGCAGAATAGATCTGCTACGCTGCTGCTGCTGTTGGTTATTGCTGTAGTTGTAGATTATTGCTGCTGCTGCAAGCAAGTACAGGAGCTTGCTACTGCCAATGCATATGGTGATACGGTGCCGTGAGTATTTAAGACATACTGCTGCTGCACAAATAGCATATAAAATAACCCGTAGCAGATCTATACAGGTGGAGCTGGGGAAGGTGGAGGGTTTCAGAGAAACTCTGAAAGTGCGCTGCAGGAATCTCAAGTGAATGCTAGCCAGCCATATAAATGCAAGGCAGTAAGCTCAGTGGCTACATATGCAACATGAACCAATCAGCTTGTGCCAAGTCGTTTAACTCTCTGAATAATATTCGTTACATTAACAACCCATCAGCCTGCGCCATCTAGAGTTTCATGACTAAACTATATATTTATTTACTGAAAAAAATGAAACACTTCACCATTAAATCATTTAATTTGTGATATGAGCTGTATTTCTCAGTTATATTTCTCTATGGGTCTGTTTACACCTGGTCACTTCATGAGTTTTCTCTGATCGGATAGCTATATGATTTGTTAAAACATTTCCATTTATGCTTGGCCACAAAAATGTGTCTTTGCAAAACGGATATAAATCAGGTCTTCAATTCTGCGCTATATGATATGCTAATTTAAAGGAGTTCACATCAACGAAAGCAACAGATGAGCGCGGCATCTTATTCATCATCAGCTAATTTCAAGATCAAATACCTTCTGATGTGGTTTGAGCAATCAAATTTAAATCTGTCTCAAAAGCATTTCAGAGGGCATTTACACCTGGTCTTTTCACGATCAGATAGCTATCCAATCAGAGAAAACACATGAAGTGACCCTATATCTAACTCACCTGTGCTGTGTTTTAGGGTGCTTTCACACCTGTAGATCGATTGCTTTGTTCCGAAACAGGGATTAAACTTATTACAATGTTGCTTTTTATACTTGGTGCGGTTTGCTTTCACACTGCAAAGTTTCTAAACAGACCAAACTTGTTAATACAAGTCACGCATAAGTAAACTGTTGTCTCATTGGTCAAAGTTCCACGGTTTATTTTCCGGGATTCCACTAGCTGTCACGGCTGTCATTCGTCAGGATGGAACGATAACAGCTTCGCGGGCTTATTGTTTTTTTTTTGTAGCTGTCCTTATATTAATTCATTTTGAGCAGGAGTCCAGGATTCATCGGGAAAACATTTTTAAAATGCACATACTAGGAAGAAGAGCATTAAGACGGCATTATAAAATGAAAATGTGTGCTTTTTTATTTGGAATGTCGAAGACGTGCTCACCCACATACATTCACAGGTTCATTTTGAAGTATTAGCATTGGCTCTGTTAATTGCACTGAGAGTTATAGTCTGTATTGATGAGGTCTAATCATAGCTGTCAATGATATTTATGAGCTCAGCGTCACAAACGTGCTGGTCAGATTAAAGCCTCATTAATAAAGTCTGTCCAGCAGGTATTAAACAGCTCATCTCACTCCAGCAGGAAGAAAGCTTACACCACATTATAATTCATTAATACGACAACAACCCCACCACCAGCTTGTGTGTGTGTGTGTGTGTGTGTGTGTGTGTGTGTGTGTGTGTGTGTGTGTTTGTGTGTGTGTGTGTGTGAACTCCGGCTGGGTGAATCCCAGTAATTAAAACATAAATTGGGTCTATTGAAGAGAAAGCTGAACTCACAGACCGAACACACGACGCCCCAAACAATCACCCGATTTCTGCTCCACAAGCACACACGCTTTAAAATCAAAATCAATGAGCGTCCAAAACCATACAATCTGATCTGAATCCTAATGACATGAATGCAGAGCTTTATCAGAGACACACACACATGTGAAACCCCATTTCACAGCCTGCGGGGTCAAAGGTCAGAGGGACAGTACGAGGTCAATGCTGTAACTACACCAGCATCCCTCTGACTGATGTTGCCGTGTGTTTGATAAAGCGATTACAGACATCCTCAGGTTCAGAGGTCATGAGTCAAACTAACTCTCTCTCTCGCTGTGTCAGTGGCCCAGATTCCTCACCAGCTTGTGATGCTGTGTTCACGTGTGTGACTGGAATATGATGAGTACTGTAGTCTCATATGGAGTACAACACATGCCATAGAGTGTGTGTAGTGCATCACACGCCTCTTATTAAGAAACCACAACTAGATCCTAGTGAACTGGCAAATTACACACACACACACACACACACACACACACACTGACATAGATCTAACCATAACTAAACCTAAACCATAACTAAACTAACCAAACCTAGTCTAAACCTAACCAAATCTAACCTAAACCAATCCCAACCTGTCAGCAATCCTTCTAACCCTAACAAACCTGATGATTTATTTATTCATGTGAGCAGCTTGTTAAATGTCTTATTATGATTTAACGGTTTAAGTTAACCCGAGGAAAGGGGAAGCAATATTAGAAATTGACCGATAATTGGTTTAATCAATATTTCTTCCAAAATGTAAGCATTTTCCCTTATTTCTGCATGAGAGACCCATTTGTGTTAAGCACATGACATAAAATAAAAGTTTATTTTTATAATTTATTAGCATTTAACTACTATATATACTCCATATATTGTAAAATGGGGTGAATATTTGCTAGTCCTCATAATGCCTGATTTACCAGTGGACTTATCAAAGTACATTATTTTACGTTTTAATGTTTTGAACGAATGCATAACCACAGCTGATGTCAGGAATCATCTAGAAGTAACTATTACTGTCACTAATTCTAGTTCCATAAGTACTTCTTGATTATTTTCACTGCAAAACAACAATGAACATTTTCCACAAATATCGCTACAGTTTTTCAGAAGTGCTGCAGCAAATTCAGTCACAAAAATTCCATGAAATCCTCTAAATATTTCTATTATGTAGTTCAGTTAGTGGTTTGCTTCTCTGGCAAACAAAGCAAGCTTTGGAAATCACACATGAAAAGAAACCTGGCAGATGTTTCCTGCAACTCTGATTTGTCTCTCTGCACTTTTCATTTTTCTTCACAGGCAAAATCATTCTGAACGAAGCTTGCAATATAATCCAAACACACACACACACACACACACACACACACACACACACTCTGTCTGTAAGCCGTGTGAAGAATGAGCTGATGTCTGAGCGAGTTTCTCTGCGCTGATGGATCGTGCTGTAGGTGTATAAAACAGTTCAGTTTGCCTTTGTTTGTTTCCTCAGAGTTTGTATTAATGACGTGCCAGTGTCTCTGTCGAGATGCTCCCAGCATGCTTTGCTCGTGCTAACAGAGCTGATGGGATCGGGGCGGGCATTCATCACTGTCAGTCACAGCTCAGCGGCGGTTCTGATTGGATGGTCAAGATTTAGAGAGAACAAAAGCTCAGCACAATGATTTCACAATCGGCAACTAGACAACGTGTATGTGTGTGTGTGAGATGGTTTTGCTGCTAAAGCACTACACCTGCACACCGTCAGCAGGTCGGCCCGCCGCCGAACACGCTTACACATGCACACATGCACAGAAGCCACGGCACGTTACCTCTGAAAGCCCTGGCGAAGATCCTGAGGACTCAGGAGCTGAAAAACAAAAGCAGTTCAATTTAAAACCACACAAACTCAGATGAAAGCGCCTCGCTCGTCCCATCAGTCTAATCTCAGGAATCAGCCAGCGGAGGGAATGAGGAAACACGCCGCCGTAAAGTTCATCACCATCAGCGGCGGCTGAAAGTGGGAAGCGTTCGTTTGGCGAGTAATTGAACTGCAGGCGTCTGAAAGGTCAGAGATTATTGGACAGCTGACAATCCGAGAAAAGCCGTCGATTCATTTCGAGAGAGAAAGAAGGAGATTTCTATGAGTTTCTATGAGACTGTGAGCGATCAGCGATGTGGAAGTCTTTGCTCTCGACGGCCGCGACACGAGTTTGAGTGACAGTAAAGACTGTGTAAATACTTCTGTTGTTTTGTGATCTTCTCTCTCAAGACATCATAACAATTAGTATTAGTAATACTGACAAAATATGAACAAATGACATTAAATTGATCAAAACTGCCAGTAAAACCATTTATAATGTTACAAAAGATTTCTATTTTGAAATGAATGCCATTCTTTTGAAATTTCTGTTCATCTGTGAATCCTGAAAAATAAAATGCATCAAGGTTTCCACAAAAATATTTATTTCAAATATAATTCAGCTCAAAATCAACTTCTCACAACTTCTAATCCAACGTCTCAACTCAGCTGAATTAATTTTGATTCAGCTAATCTCAACTCAGCCCAACGTAACTCAATCAACTGAATTTAGTCCAGCTCAACTCTGAATTGAATTCAGCCGTGGATAAAAGTATCTGCAAAATGCCTAAATCCACCTCAGCCCAACAAAACAACCCAACCCGATTCAATTCAATTCAATTCAATTCAATTAAATTCAATTCAACTGAATTCAACCCAGCATAACTCAACACAACTCAACTGAGCTCAGCTCACACCTACACAACTGAACTGAATTCAGCTCAGCCAAACTCTGCATAACTCAACTCAACTTAATTAAATTCAGCTCAACCCAACTAATTGCAATTCATCTTGGATAGATGTGTCCACCAAATGCATAAATTCAACTCAAACCAACATCAAATTCAATTGAATTGAACTTAAATCAACATCTTAACCCAACCAACTTCACATAACTGAATTCAATTAATCTCAACTCAACTCAACCCAACCCAACAAAACTGAATTCAAATAAATTTAACTCTTAACTCAACTGTACTGAATCCAATTAATCCCAACAGAACATGATTCAATTGAACTCCTTTTATAAATGCAAATTTTTCACATTGATACACATTTATTTTAAGTTAAAAGTAAATTTTAAAAGTATGAGTATGTTGTATGAGAAAATACTATATCATTCTTTCTACTTAAAACAAAATTAATGTTTAATTTAATGTTTCTTACCATTTTTTTTTTTTTTTTTTGGAAGTTTCGTGTACAGACAATGGTCCAGATTTACTAAACAGGGCAAATTAGCGTAAGAGCGCAATTCCAAAACAGCGCCGATGGGCGTGGAAATTTCTCTGGGCGATTTACTGACAATGCAGAAATGAAAGAACACAGATTCAACATCTCATTTACATATTGACCAACACAATATAACAAGCGCAGCGCAAATTAGTGTAGTCGCAAATAAGCAGAGCCGATGCTCATCAGGTGCGGGTGATCTACTTACGACACAGGCGCAAAATAGTTTAAGACATTTTTTTTGGGGCGTTAAATTTTGTCACAAACACCAGTAATTTGACGAGTGCAAACGTTAGTAAATTGCGTTGCGTGATTCATTTTAATACTCTCCTGCCATAAATGTTGCGTCTGAAAGGTAAACTCCTACAAATGCATATTCAATAAGATCAGGCGCAAAAATAACTGTGTCCACGCCTTTTCAGCGCTAATTCTTCAATGCGCTTCTTTAGTAAATCCTGACAGTACTATTTTAACGGCAAAGACGGTTGGCACAAGCTGTTAGTACATCTAGCCCAATGGCATAACAAAAAGATTTCAGTTTTGAATTGAAGACGGTGTTGTGTAAACAACCCCTAAATCCCGCACTCTTGGTTCCAGTGTATGAGTGTGTTTGGAAGTTCAGTTTGTTCTTCTACATGTGAACATAACGTCAGCTGTCTGTATGTTCCGTCCCACACCGATGACTACATATGTGTGTGTGTGTGTGTGTTTGTGTGTGCCGGGAGAAACGGCTCTCTTCCTCAGAATAAGTGTCTGTGTGGCGGGGGGTCAAGCCATGAAAACCTCCCCTTGCTCTCGTGCTCACAAACAGACTCTTTACCCAAATACATCAGCTTTTACTCTGCGTTCCAGACCGACAAGACACCACTATCCACTTCTGCGCATGACAGTCTCTGATACCGGTGTTTAGGCAGCTCATGACAATAAAGTTATAGGACACATATCGCACAATATTTCAGTTTTCTTATCTGCTAAAGTCCATTTAAAATATTAGTCAAGGTGATTTTGCACCAAAAGTAACAAATTAATTTATTCTACTTGACCTCTAGAATGAAACAGCCCAGTTTTATTGTTTGATTTGTTATTTTGCTGCCATATATATGACTTTCTCTATGTTTGGACTGATGAGTGAGTTCAGCATGTTTTGATAATAGATTTCCAAATTATCTGAGCCCTTCAAAACTTCTCTAAGTCATCATTAGGAGTATTTAGACTAATGTTTAAAGATGAAATTAAGCATTACTATAATGAAATATATTCAAACATATGAAGAGAATCATTACAAATGTTGAATATAATGAAAGAAAAAAAAATCCTTATGAAATGTAGTTTGATCAGATTTTTAGAAAAGTAATGTCTGTATTCACAAAAAAAAATGTTTATACAATTTTTATCATTTATACTGTACATTTAAATACATAAAGCATATATATATGGTCCCACTTTATATTAAGTGGCCCTAATACCGGTGTACTTACATAGTAACTAGATGTGTATGTAGCATGTAACCACAGTGTAAGTACACATTGGTACATAGTATCATAATACAGCTGTAATATTTCTGTAACTACACACATGTAACAACCCTCCGAATGGTTAGTGCAAGTACAAATGTGTAACAGGACATATATAACTACATTTTGCAACAACAATATGCATAGGAGTAATTGGAACCATTTGATCCAGGGGGTGGAGATGGGTAGGGTTAGGGATGTGTAAAGTGGGAGGAGTTGGATCTCGAGTTGGTGCACCACTGTAATACCAGTGTACTTACATGGTAACTCCTCAGGAACTGTCCACTTAATATAAAGTGTAACATTCTGGACACCAACCACAATTTATATGTAAAGCCTAACTTACTGGCCGCTGCTGTGTAACATCAGAGTAATTACATGATAAATCTAATTTAAAGTGTAACACTTTATTTACCAAAAAGTGCTGTTAGTCATGTTACACATTTGTACTTTAATTACCAAAAAGTGTTGTTACCAATGTCCTGTTACACATTTGTATTTACACATACCATTCAGTGGGTTGTTACATATGTGTAGCACAAACATTACAGCTGTAGATACTATGTACCAATGTGTACTTACACTGTGGTTACATACTACATACACATCTAGTTACTAAGTAAGTACACCGGTATTAGGGCCACTTGATATAAAGTGGGACCTATATATTAGCGCTGTCAAGCGATTGATCGCGATTAATCGCATCCAAAATAAACGTTTTTGTTTACATAATATATGTATGTGTACTGTGTTTATTTATTATGTATATATAAATATACACACTGTCACGTGTTTGTTTCTGTTTAGTTTCTGTCTGCCCTTATTTGGTTCAGTTCCTGTTCTCTTTTAGTTAATCATCGTTCATTCAGATCACCTGTGTTGTATTAATCATCTCATTACTTCCCTTTGTTTGGGTTTTGCTTATAAGTCCTCAGTGCTCCCTTATGCCGAGTTCACACTGCACGATTTTAGCTCGATTTTTCACTCGCCGACAGGTTTTGCGAAATCGCCGACAAATGCCTGAAATCGG
>NW_015557072.1:469297-470361 GCF_001515605.1 Sinocyclocheilus anshuiensis
AGTTGAAGTTGGAATTAAAGATTGTGTGCTGGATTACTCCTGCGTCGTGCACTTGTCTCCTTAGAGCACAGAACCTGTGACACACACATTCAGTGTATATTTAGAAAATATTTACATGTATATATATTTATATATTTAAATTATTATTATATTATATATAAATATATTAAATATATAATCATACCATATTTTTCTTAAATATATACATGAATGTGTGTGTATTTGTATACACATAATAAATATACACATCACACACACATATATTATGTAAACAAAAACTTTTATTTGGATGCGATTAATCACGATTAATCGTTTGACAGCACTAATTTATTTTGAATTCATAATTTTTTTTATTTAAGTTTAAGTTGTTTTAGTACTTCAACTTATTTTATTTCAGTTGGTAGCCAAGGCATTGGACAAAACCTAATGAGCCAGATTGCTAGAAGTATGGAAGCCACACACACACACACACACACGATGAGAGATTTATCCTGCTATAAAGCTTTACGGTGGATCATTGTGAGGGGGTTTGAGTCGCCCGAAGCTCTTCCATGCCTGAAGAAGTTGTTTCAGCTCTTGTTACGCAAGAAAACCATCATTAAGAGCAAATAAAAGCAAACGTCCAGAATCCCACCGTTTCACTGACCTGCGAGAGCCGAGCACGACCTCCAGTGTCCACAGGTGAGTGTGTGTGTGTGTGTGTGTGTGTGTGTGTGTGTGTGCATCGCCTCATTATTACGATGCTGCTTTTTACATGATGACAAACTGGTCAAAAACAGCGGGATTTAAACGTCATTAATAAATAAACCGATGCTAATAAAAGCAAACGCACAGATGCTTCTATCCGCAGGGAAACATGTGCGCATGAACAACTGAGCAAAGATATTCAGAATACTAATAACTCCACAATACACTAAAAAACCCTCACCTGCTCTGAACAAACACACACACACACAACATGACCTCATCTTCAAACATCCATACAGTAATAATACACGTGTGTGTGTGTGTGCGTGCGTGTGTGTGTGTGTGTGTGTGTGCGTGCGTGTGCCCCTAAATACACA
>NW_015557072.1:470475-474112 GCF_001515605.1 Sinocyclocheilus anshuiensis
ACACACACACACACACACACACACACACACACACACACACACACACACACACACACATACTCACTCACACACACACACACACACACACACACACACACACACACACACATCCACACACACCTACACACAGTCTATATGTATTAAAGCAATAAGTCCTTTGAGGTCATGCAGTACTGTGATTTTACAAGGGTGTTGTCATAAAGCCTATTAACTGTAGTAAAACCATGGTAACTCTGCAACTTATTGCTTTTACAAAACACTGACCACAGCAACATGACAAAAGACACCAGTGATCAATAAATAATGACACTTATTAATAATAATCACAATGCCATTTCCTTCAGGAAGTGATATAGTTTATTAATGTAACTGTAGGTGTCCTACTGTTGTTTGTTAAATGACACTGCAGATATTTACAGTAGACAGTGTAGATTGGACATGAATATAGAATTAAACTGATCTGAATTTACTCCTAAAATTGATTTCCAGGGGCTTTTTTACCTTTATAAGGGACATTTTTTGTTCTAAGCTTATTAAATCTACCATACATGCCAAGTTTTATACCATATTCGTAAATGTAATAATAAAATTGAATTAGAATAATACACAATAAAATATAAAATTAATTGAAATTAAAATTATGAAATATTAAATAAAATCTAAACTGTCACTGAATCATTCATTCAGGAACAAATAAAGTGGACGTCTATAAATGGGCCACTGAATTATTCACTCAACAGATTTATAAAAAATGTGGATTCATTCAGTAATGAAACACTGCTGTTTGTCAGATTTGTTTTTTTTTTCTGTTTTGACAAAGAAATGTTTCCAAAAAAATCTTTGAGAAACAATTTTGACAATATCGTGTCTAAAATGTAAGTCACCTAATATTAACGTCTTATTGAGTTCATACAACAGTTCAATAAATATCACTCGCAATTGTGCTGCTATTCAGGAAAAACAGCACTTGCTTGCGTGATTTTGCTTATCTATTATAAATAAGAGGCAGAGGCAGTTTTGCTCCATGTCTTGAGTTTTGGGGGCATTTTTATCTAATTCAGTGGCATTTTTACCCAAACCCTATTAAATTCTGACCCTGATCACAGGTGTGTGTATAACGGTTGTTTCACAGTGTCTTCAAGCGCTGATTGTCCAATCTGGAGCGATCTGTTTGCTAGTCAGTCATTTGGCTCCAGATGTGTAATAGATAAAGCAAAGGACTGAATGGGATGTTGAGCTTTGACGTCCGTCGAGCGACTGTAAAAGCAGTGAGAGCGATGTTGATCTATGGATGGTTAATGCAAGTTTTCACGGAGCGTTCGTTAGCGTGGCCGTCTGCGTTTGACACCTGTGCCGCTCCAGTCTGATGTGACAGCACAGATGCTGAACAACGCTTGCGTGATCTCCGGCGCATAATTCCAGAACATCTAACCGTGTTGAGGAATCGATGTGTCACACAGCTGTTTGATCTGCCCGCTTCTGTTACGATTAGAGCGCCAGCGAGAAGTGGAGGAGCAGGAGGGAATTAGAGCACAAGACACAAAAAAAGACGAGTAACTCCAGGCTCTCGTGTGCCGACCCACCCGTGTGGAAGTTTCCGGTAAATATTCAGCACAATAAGCTCTGAAGACGCTCAAAGTGCGGGGAAATCAAGTGTGTTAGGAAACAGCTGAGATCAGAGGAGCATCTGCGGTTATTTATAGCGCGCCGGCCGGCTTTACATTCATTTAGACTTAATAAAGTACAGCTCCAGCATCTGCGCGGCTCTGGCCTGATCAAAAGAACTTCTGAGGGGTTTATATTACAGCAGACTGTGTCGAAACATGACGTGCATGTGAGCAATTACACACGGCGGCTTGAAACGCGCAGCGATCGTTTAATTACGTTTACGAGAGTTTGACGGGGTGGATGCTGCTGCTGAATTATGAAGTGAGGTTAATCTCACACAGACTCCTGCTTTCTTTCAGCCTGCATCACACGTGTGACGCGTGTTTTCACCGCAACACCAACGAGACATCGAGGATCACATCACACAAACACACGTGTGCATTGACAGAACAGTGCTGCTGTCACACTAACAAACACTAGGAGTTTTTGGACGTGAACTATGGAGTTCTTTAACATTCCTCAGAGTATCACGGCGTACATCAACATTCATGCATCAGGGGGTTTTCTCCAGTGTCAAGTGTGTGTCTCCTTAAAACAATCTCAGATGACAAAATCAATAGGGCAGAGCTAAAACTTTTTTTATAATTTCTTTTTTTTTTTATTTTTTTTATAAGATGAAATAATGTACACATCACTTATTTTACACAGTAATGGAAACACCAGCAGATAAAGTTTCAGGGGATGCAGAATCTCTCTAGTTTCCATATATAATTAAAATTATTATATTATATATATATAAAAATATATATATATATATATATTAGTGCTGTCAAATGATTAATCGCATCCAAAAGAAAAGTTTTTGTTTATATAATATGCATGTGTGTGTACTGTGTATATTTATGATGTACATATAAATACACACACATGCATGTATATATTTAAGAAAAATATTACACATTATACATGTCTGTGTTTTATGTTTGGTTTTAGAAAATGTTAAGAAATGTTTGAAAACAACATTTAGAAATTGATGTGACTTCATTTGAATAAAAATTATATTAATATAAATGTACCAAAATATGTTTTGTTTTTTTTTCATTGATAGCACAAGCTTTTTTTCTTTTCTTTTCTTTTCTTGTTTTTTAAAAAGTCTAAAAGTGGCAACATCTTCTCAAACCAACATAACAAAATTAATTCAAACATACACTCCATGGACACATATTGGGATAAAACTAAGCTAATATCTAAGTTGATATTTCCTTTTGTGAGAAAATCGTGAGATAGCAGTCCTGTAGCTCAAACAGTAGCGTGTGGCACTCGCAACACCACAGTCACGGGATCGATTTACAGGGAACACGTGAGCTGATAAAATATCTTACAGTATGTCACTTTTGATAAAGGTGTCTGCCAAATGTGCAAATGCAAAAAGCATGAACGGCCCAGCGATCAACAGTCTTAGCTGCAAGCATGTTTCCCCGTGTGTGGTGGGATTGGTTCCCACCCGTCTGAACGGCTCGGCTGATCCTGTGCTGATAGAAACGCCAAATGCTTATTATTCCAGCCCAACATCCTCCCACTCAGCGCTCTCCTCCGGAGGGGGCAGCCACGCTCGCTTCAAAATGTGATATTTATTCATGGAATTAAAGAGGGCGCAATTAACCGAGCTTGACGAGGGAGGTGATTGCCTTGATTTGCATAGAGTGCAGGACCCGTTCAGATTATTTGCGTTATTATTATTGTTATTATTTCTTCTCTGGATCAGATTGGAGATGTTTTGTTGCTCATTGTGTGAATGATCCTGGAGGACGGCGGAAGCTGGAACATGGCAACTGTATGTTTTGGATGGGAGTGAATCCTGAGCGTCAGACAGTCAGCGTGGAGACAGACGGGTGTTTGTGAGCGTATCCAGTGTGTGTTTGCATCACTGACACAGCTGTCAGAAACAGACGCAATGTTTCCTCTTAACTGAGCACCACACACACACAAACACACAAACACACACACACACACACACACACACACACAC
>NW_015557072.1:474175-491028 GCF_001515605.1 Sinocyclocheilus anshuiensis
ACACACAGTTTTAAAAATATTGAAGCTTGTTAATGGAAAAGCAACAAGCAGCACTGTTATGTAATAAAACGTTTTTATGTCATATTTTGTGTCGTCTGTTGTCTTATAATCACACATATCAAGGGTACTTCACTTTTTTTTTTTTTTGGACCGTTTCTGTGAATAAACCAGTTCGAAAGAGATCCACAATTCAGAATGAAACCGCATATTCAACATGAAAACAATCTGTCGTGTTGGACACTATCCGTCAGAAAATGTTTGGATGTTGCATTCCAGAATGGAGCCAGATATTAATGTGTGGTTGCTAAAACAATAACTAGCCTAGTTGTTGCACTAATAAATAACATTCCAAACATTTCATCCACTCGAGCGAACCAGTAACATCAGAAGAGTTGTTTCTAAGAATGAACAAATTAATGAATTTTGATAAAAGATTACAAAGGCATCGTCTGTTTCACTTGTATGGACAGCTCCTTTGACCGCATGATGTGCTTCACAGCAACAGCTTCCAAATGCAAAATACACACTTAGAATCAACTCCAGACCTTGTACCTGCTTAATTGATTTAGAAATAATGAAGGAATAGCCCACATCTGTCAATGAAACAGCTTTTGAGTCAAGTGTCCAATTACTTATGGTCCCTTGAAAAAGGGGGGAGGAACATATTAAAGAGCAGTAATTCCTTAACCTTTCCTCCAATTTTAATGAGAACACCCTCAAATTAAAGATCAGAGTGTGCACTTTAAGCCTGTATTCATTATATAACTGTAACTTGAATATATTTTGGTCAGCAGATAAAATAATACAAATTGTACCTGTGTCCAAATATATGGACCTAACTGTATATATACTGTATAAACTCCGCCCCTGCAAGGTCAAGCTCTTCTGCAAGCATTTGAGTGCCACACCCACATCTCAACATCCAATCAACAGCCGATGCGTAGAACCAAGTCCCGCCCTACATTTTTCTTATTGGAAGAAAAGATCTGTCGCCACTGCCGTTGTATCGTGACTTTAACAATGAACAAATGAATAGCTCGACAAGCTGCAGATTAAAGTAGTTCCTTCTGAGAATCTCGCTTCAGATCTGTTTTTCTCAAACATCACAAAACTGACGTCTCGTATTTTTAATAGTATCTGTCATTATTCATAATCAACCTCCCGCGTAAAGCCCTTCATGCTGACCTCGTTTAGCCCTGATACAGGTACCTCATTACGATGGTGGCCTGAAACGCTTCATAAATCAGATCTGGAGATGAGAGAGGCTGACTGGAAGCCTGCTCCTGTCAGAACCCATAGAACACGAGAGAACGTGAAGCACTTTCTGACAGAAACTCATCTTGCATAATTCAGCACCATTTCCCGTCTCTCTTTATCTTCCGCTGTCTTCAGAAGCTTCAACTATTGATGATTATGTCTTAATTAGCATTAGAACTGACCTGAGCCAGACGAGAAGCTAACAGAGACAGGAAACAGAGTGAGACAGAAAGACGGCAAACAGCAAAATAAGACAGACAGGGAAATCAAAGACAAGAAGCCGGAAGAGACAGGAAGCCAAATGAACAAAAAGCTAACAGACAGGAAACAAAGTGAGAAAGGTTGAGTTAAGAAAAAAGAAATTGGGAAAAACAGGAAGTTGGGAGATAGGAAGCTGAGAGAAGCAGGAAACTGAGTCAGACAGGAGGCTCAAAAAATAAAGAAATTGAGATACATAGGAAGCTGAGACTAACAGGAAGTTGAGAGGAATAGGAAAAGAAGTGACACAGGAACAAAGCCACTAGAAGGCAAGCCTGCAACCATTAGCCAAAAAACCGTAACGGCTAAAAGCTAACGCTTCCGGTCTGGCAGAAAGTGGGAAAGGAGACCAGAGGCCGTTTTTTTGAATGGATGTCAATGGAGAAGAGGCTTCACTACGCTGAATAAACAGCTTTTTAGTGGAAACAGCTCATCATTTAATGAATCGACAGCCTATCTGCTAATCTCCAATATGTTTTACACTAAACAATACTTTTGGATTGAACTATTTTTAGAGTTTACCATGAAAAAAATATCACTGACTTTTTGCGACAGCTGGGATTCAGCTTACGGCACTCTCATTCATTCCTATGGGATCCGTAAACGGCGACTGAGTGTCGCACAACTCTGATTGAAATTCAATGACGGCAAGGCTGTATTGTGATTGGTTATTAAGTGACACGTGATCCGAGTTAGCCGCTACGCTTTCTCCAACAGTAAGTAATACAGACCCTCTCATCTCCCAATAGTAAGACGATCTCTGACAGGAAGCTAAGACAAATAGGAAATTGAGATAAACAGGAAACAGAGAAATGGGAAGCTGAGAGAGACAGAAAAAAATAAGAAACTGAGATTCATAGGAAGCTGAAAGAAAGAGAAAACTAAGAAAAATGGGTGAGATACACTGCAAGCTGAGAAAAACAGGGCCTTGAGAAGCACTGAAAACTGAATGCGAGAAAACAGACAACTGAGTGAGACAGGAAGAGGAAACACAGCAGAATCTCTCTCTCTCTGTGTGTAAATGTGTTAATTTAATTTATGCATTTAGCAGACGCTTTTATCCAAAGCAACTTACAGTGCATTCAGGCTATACATTTTTACCCATTTGTGTGTTCCCTGGGAATCAAACCCACGACCTTTCGCGCCGCTAACGCAATGCTCTACCACTGAGCCACAGGAACATGCTAGTGTTACTAGCATCACCCACACTCAACTCCTGCCATAAAGCCTGCTGGTTAATGACCTGCATTTTCTCATAACACTAATATGTATTATAGTTGTCACAGAAAATGGAATAGCTATCACACACACACACACACACACACACACACACAGTCCTAATGGTACTCGTAGTGCTGCATATAATTTAGACTCCTTGCACAAACTTCCACATTTCTCATTTTAGTAACAAAAGCTATTTAACACAGAAATGCGTATTGTAAAAGATAGTTCATAACAACTCGAGTTTTTGCATAGCATTGTATTTAGTGGAACAAACATTCCCCGCAGCACTTTTCCATTTCTGAAAACACACACACGCACACACACACACACACACACACACACACACACACACACACACACACACACACACAGAGAGAGAGAGAGAGAGAGACGTTATAACGCTGGGTTCAGATCACAGAGAAAGACCTATGAGCCGGATCCTGGACGGTGATTATCACTACATTGATCTACAATACACCATCAAACTCCATTTTCATTTTTTTTCGCTCAGCTAAATCCATATCCAGGACAGCGTTTCTCCAGCCGAGCCATTACCAGCGAGTCCATGGAAGCCTGTTAACAGACAATGTGCAAATCAATTTCCTTTGACTATGTTACGGGGGCCTTTTTGAACGGCTCCCTGAGGGGCTCTTCAGTCCTGTTCTGCAGCTCGTGGTGTTTACTTATCCTTGGAAAATTTTAAGGAAATCGGTAGACATTAAACAGAAGAGAGAATAAAACATGGACCTGCTCTGAAATAGACGTGGATATTAGTCGGCTGATGAACCGATGAAAGATGTCTGATATATCACTCTGATACATTTTAAACATTTTAGCTTGAGAAAAATGTCCAAGTCCAAGCAATTATTTCTTAGATTGTTCTTTTGCCACAGATTCCATCCTTTTGAAACTCTTTTTTTTTCTGTACACGTCTGCTTGAAAACAGTGGTCTGGGGTACGGTTATAATGATAGTAATCCTGATGATAATAATTAGATGTGCTGCGAAGCACTGGTATAGTGCAAACTTGGCATCTTGTTATTATTGTGAGTTGTTCTTCATGTAAAAGCTCAATCTTTCTCCTGGCGATAGAAGTGCATGTCAAGGCATTGAGTACCCTCACTGCCCAAGGAATGAAACCGCTGCCGAGTCTTTTGGTGTTGGCAGGAAAAATGGTCGCAAAATGTGAGCCTTTAGTCTCAATCTGGAGCCCTGGCTGGGAGAGAGAGTAAAGTTCCAGTAATTGTTATTTTTACCATGAGCTGCAGTGTCTTGAGGTTTGGAGCATTGAGGTTTCAAAAGACAGGGATACATGTTGATGTTCTCAAAGGTTCTTCTGTACCTTGTTCTCCTCAGTCTCCAAAGAAAGATTGCTTTCTTGTCTAGTGAGGTTATACTGAGGGACTGGGAGAGTTTGGCTGTGAAGTACAGACCCAGAAACTCAAATCTCTGCAGGGCATCACTGGTGTGCAGAAGAAGGTGGTCGGCGTAGACGGCGTAGACTGTCTTTGTTTTGTAGATATTCAAAGGCAGGATAGTGTAGCTTGCACAACGGTTCCCAACCACATTTCTGGAGCGCTCCCAACACCGCACATTTTCAGTGTCTCCTTTCATGTCTTATAGTCTCGACTAATGTGCTGATGACCTGTGTGCTTGATTAAGGAAACATGCAAAATGTGCAGTTTTGGGGGGCTCCAGGAATGAGGTTGGAAATCATTTCACTAGACTCCACCTCCTCTCTGAATGTCGGCTTGTTTTTGTTAATAAGGGTCACCATTGTGAGGTCTTTGGCAAAGATGTTTGTACTATGCTTAGCAGTGCAATGTTGAGTAATCAAGTTTGTCAACATTTAGGCTTAGGGTTAGGAGAATATGGCCAAAAAAAAATTTTTTTATTTATTTATAAAACTATATATATATATATTTTTTTTAAATTTTTCTCATATCAGGTGATATCAATAATTATCACGATAAATCTCAAATCTTTGTTAAGTTTAAGAGCAGAATTTTGCTCCAAAGTTGGAGTTGTAGAAACCAGACTGTTAACTGTGGTTTTAAACTATTCGTTATGGTCAGAACATGACAAACACTTCACGTTTTTTAATTCCTCAAACTTTTCCAGTCATTTTTCCTTTACAAAATAAACATCTTAATAGAAAATTGTATTTATTTGTTTCTGCATGTTCTAATGAGTGATATTGTTTCAAATCAAGAAACAGGTTTGTGTTGCCTGATAATAGTAATAATAATATTACTTTTTTGTCTCTTAGAAATGCACATTTGACAGTAGTAGTATAGCTTGAGTTAGGATGCAGATTTAAATGTATGTTCATTATCAAAATCAGCAACATCTGTAAAAACTGTAGCAACCTCATTTTTATATGGCGAAATTGAATTATTCTGACTGTTTGAGTTTTATTAAAATGAACCAGTGGTCTTCCATAGTAGCATTCATTTAGATAACGATAACCACAGTTAAAACCACACATATAGCACCTCAATACCATGGTAAAAATGAAACTATATGGTTTTTAGGTATTTGTATGAAAAACAGTAGTCTAAATACATTTAGAATAAATGCACAGACACAATATCATGGTGTAATGTTACTACAGTAAATCCATGGTAAATGATGGCGATGTGTAGATTGAAAAGTCTTCTGACTGTATCTTTGCACACAGTGTTTCTCCTGTTTGTCAGCGCTGTTTCATCTGGCTTTAAACTAGTTTAACTCTTGTTATCGTTTTATCAAGAAATATCAAGAAATATTATATTGCGATAATTGTCGTTATTGATTCATCGCCCAGCCCTTATTTAGACCAGTGCGATCACATCAGGAAGTCCAGGATCCAGGTACAGGGGATGGGTCAGATGGAGAGCGAAATCAGTTTTTCTTGCAAGGTTTGAATCAATGATTGTCTAAACCTGGGCTGGGCAACTCTGACCCTTGAGGTTCACTGTCCTGCAGAGCTTAGCTCCAAGCCTAATCAAAAACACCTGAAAAAATCTAGCCAAACCTTCAGGATAATTTGAAAATACTCTGCAGGACAATGCATCTCGAGAGCCAGAGTTTCCCTCTCCTGATCTATGAACAGAATTCTATAATGGGTGTTCGTTTTCCCGATGTGACATCATAATGTAAATGGTTAGGTTGCACACTGGAGGGAGTCCAGAGGGGTTGGCAGCGTTGACTTTATGTGGTTCTGGACTAGTTTCTCGAAGCACTTCACAATGATTGGGGTGACTCACACAGGCCGGACGTCATTGAGGCAGGACACATTTGACTTCTTTGGAAATGGCGTGATGGTGGTGGATTAGAAGCAGACAGGAATGACAGCCTGACTCAGCAAGGTGTCTGAGGATATGCTAACTGGTTAGCACACTTGCAGGTGTATTGTCAAATCTGTCTGTCTTAAACAGATCTCGTTTCTTGTCATTTCTTGTCTAAGGTTCAGTTGGACAAACACAGCGCCTGATCTTCGAGAAGAGCTGACAGTAACATTCTCCATAATGACTAACATCATCTATGCAACTGTTAATGCAGATGATGCATACTCCTCCAAACCGATGATATACTTCATTGCATCCGCCTCTCTAAACACGCTCCAGTCGGCACACTCCGGCAATCCCACAGTGCTGACATAGCTCCTTCTGGCCATACTCTTATCTGCTTTGGCTCATTTCAGTGGCACTCTGTATGCAGGTATTAGCGTAAGAAAGATGTGGTCGGAGAAGCCCAGGGGAAGCGGCATGCTGCCCTGTATGTGTTTGTTTCAATGTTCCATGTTTCAATTAAAATAAAGACACAGCATGTCTTCATCTCCCTCTGAGCTGACTGCTGCAGCTTCTGGTGGCCCAGTTTATTTCACAAATAATGGACGTTGCATAAGATAATCAATTGTAGGGCTTGGTCTTTAGCCCGTCTTGGACTCTAGCCCTCTTTGCCCATTTCCGTTTACTCTGGTGCTGCTTGCGGCGCCTCCTCTGTTGGGTTGTTGTATTGTCACTTCAGGACCCGGCCCTGGTCAGTAATGCCTCAAGCTTCTCCATTAGCTGTGTCTGGACATTTTACAGACTTCAGGCTGAATCATAAACATGAACAGCATTTAACGCTGAAACATTCGTGACGTGTAGTTTAGCTTTTTTCTAGAATCGAGTGAGCCGCTGAGTCCGCGACCTTGAGTTCTATAACACATTTGATGGAGAAACGAATATTATTATTTTATTAGCAAAACACGTACATGCAAAACAGAATAGAATATCGCAGCATCACCTCATTCAGAGATGCAGCACTTTTCAGTTGCAGGCATGTAGCTGATGCATTGGTGCGCACAAACACAAGAGCGACGGCAACAAACAACGCTGTCGCACACTAGCTATCGCACAAAATGCTTTCAATGCAGACGAATGTGTATCAGAAAAAGAAACACTAAGTTCCTCAGAAACAGTTTGAGGAAATTAGCTAAATGAAAGTTTGTGCGGTGTGTTTGGATAATTGAATCAGAGCCCAGATGAGGAGGAGGCGCCACCGGCGAGCAGAACGGCCCGACGCGACTCACTGCTCTGGGTAATGGTGTTTTCTTTTGCTGGGAAATGAAATATAAGGCCATTAAAGAAACACACACAGAAGGATGTGTCAACAGATCTGCAGCGGATGTCAGTGCAGAGTGAACGTGGAGCCGTTTTTACAGATCGAGCGATGGAAATCAGACAAGCATCTGTCAAGCGCTTGCAGAGGAGCACACACGTACACATGCACCGCCGCGGGCTGTAGATGGGCAGAATCACTTTAGAGCGATATTGCAAAGCAGGACGGCCTTTCAATAGACCATTCATGACCCATTTATGACCTGCATTAGCAAAACCATACAGACAGACAGGCGTAGAGACAGATGTTGGGTTGGTCGGGGTTCTATTGAACGTGTGTTTTGTGTTCAGTGCATCAGTACTGGCCGCGATTTCTGTTCGGGTTCGACCAGAGAATTACATCCTCTACAAATCTCTTTATCTTTCTGACACACACACACTGCAGAAGGTCAACCTAATTAATTTACTGATTGCTGGCCAGCCTGTGTGTGTTGACTCGATCTCACACACACGCACACACACACACACACACACACACACACACACACACACACACACACACTCACACACCCCCATAGCGACCCCTAGAGGACGCAGTTCTAAGTTCCCATGAAAGGGAACCCTAGCAAACAGCAGCACACTAAAAACATTCACAACAATTACATTTTGGTCTGTTCTCACCCACAACCATTTACTTGCACTGTAGACCTACAGAGCTGAGATAATTTTTCTAAAAATCTTGGTTCATGTTCTTCAGAACTGCATGAAGCATGAAGAAAGTGAAGCCTGAAGGAAGTCATGGCATTATGGTGAGAAAATGATGAGATAATTTTTATTTTGGGGTGATCTATTCCTGGGGTGTTTTTAGGCACAACGTAAATCAAACGAAAGAGTGGGAACAACAATATGATATAAAAGAAAACAATACTTAACTGAATTTACCAAGTGAAATTATCCCAACAAACAGTTCTTCCTCTAGTTGATCAGCAGTGACGCTCTAGCAGCGCTGGTCTGTCAGTAAGATCAGATTTAGAATTCTCCTCAACATCTGAGCTGGTGTGTGTGTGCCAGACATCCACATGGCCACTGCACTGACGCACCTGAGCATGTGTGTGTGTGCATGCATGTGTTGGCACAGCACACACTGTGGGAAAGCACCAATCTGAGTCATTGTGGTGATATCACAGATGTTTGACTCTGGCAAAATATTGAAATTAATAAAGAAACAACATTTTTTCTGTCCGTCCACACCACGGACATCTGCAGCACAGATGGAGAAACCAACGCTATTAACAAGATATCAGAGTGGGCAACAAACTTAGTGGAAAGATTGGTGGGTGTGTGTGTGTGTGTGTGTGTGTGTGTGTGTGTTTGGCATGACTGTCAAAGCAATCTGGGGACACTAGCATGACAATATGTTTTAAATGTGAGGATGCATCACAATGATTGACTAGTCATCCAAAAACCAACAATTCAACTAGTCAACTCTGGTTAGACTAGTTGAAATTATAATGTTTACCTTGAAGTTTAACTTGCCATTCTGTCAAGTCTAATGCTGTTTTTAAATGTCCTGCCACAAGTGATGTGTTCATTAAACATGTCAGGTCAGAGTTGGGTGAACATTTACTAATTTCAAACAGGCAGCAAAAATCTTATTTTGGCACATCCAACTCAATTTAAGTCTGAACAGCAAAAACACATTTGGTATGATTTTTACAAATCTGATGGAAACCACAAGTGTAGGCAGCTTAAAAATCAGATTGAAAGCTTTTTGGTAACACATCTCAGTTTAAACACATCACAAATAGAATCTGCAGTCTCATTTTTGCTCACTGATTGAACCACATGGTCTTTGGTATACTGAACACTAAAGAAAACAAACCTTAAATATGTTGTTACTGACGGCATGATAATCGGGGACTCGACCGGGATGAAACCCCCATCATTTGTTCATAACAGAAGTATTTTTAATGATGAGGGTGGTGTGTTGCTGAGGATTGACTCCCTCTTTCTTTGTGTTTGAGTGTATTTGTGTGTTTTTAGACTTCAGTCTGAAATGTTAATAAACTAAAGGTCATAATCTTGAAACTGACCTGATTTTGCCTGATGAAAGCAGTCCGTTCGTGCCTCTGTTGTTCATTTAAATGAGTTCTGATTGCAGTCAGATGTAATTACACCTAACGACATCTTTAACGATCGACTCAGGGCTACAGATCTGGACCCCCGCAGCTCCACCGACCCTCACCGATAAAAAGAAACTTGCAGTGTAAATGTGTGTTTGCTTCATGTTTGTTTGCTGTGTCCGCGCAGAGTGTGGAGGAATAATTTTACAATCACAAATAACATTTAATCTTTGAGAAATGCTTGTTGAACGTTTCAAAGAGAGCAGTACAAGAACGGGAAGAAAACAAACAGACAGAACAATATTTCCAGATAAGTGTAAAAGGCTGAGACACAGAGGTCAATGCAGGGATAACATATTAGACACTTTCCACAAATATGACATGTTTTGGCGTACTTTTTAACCATTAGATACATGAATCCCATGTTTTGTTAAAACTACTTTACATACCTTATATGAACTATTATATAACATTTTATAGAGTCTTCTGAAATATATCCAAGAATTAAAACCATACAACAATGTCAAGCTTGTGATATAATGTGTTGGACTGCTGTGCATTTAATAAGTAGTAAAAGTAGTTTTAAAGTAGTAAAACAAAACAGCTAAATTATCAACTTATATTATGACTGAATTAGTGCCTCATGAGTTTTCCCATTACAAAAAATCCTTAACATTAAAATCTTTAAAAATCCAAGAACTGACATAGTCTAGACAAATATTCTGGTAAATATGATATTTTGATTTCATTTACATTTTATTCTTTTTTTATTATTTTATTATTTTTACACAAGTTAGTGTTAACTACCATTGACATATTTACATTTTTTGTTATGTTTTTGGAAAAAGACTCCTCTGCTCACTTTATTTGATCAAAATACAGTAAAAATTTAAAGTTATTAAAGTGAAATAAAAAGTAATATTGTGAAATATTATTATTATTCCAAATAACTGTTTTTTTTTAATTGAAATATGTTTAAAATGTAATGTATTAATGTGTTAGCAAAGCTTCTTCTTCTTCAGAAATCATTTGTTTATTATTATTAAATTATTATTATTATTATTATTCAATCAATTATTATTATATTCTAATATCAATTATAACATTCCATTCTATTGAATGTTGTTGCAAGAAAACGTTCAACAAATATGTATTAGTTGATTTCTAAATGTGCATCTTGTGTTACCCATTCTATTTTTTTTAATTAAATGTATATTTAAGAAATTAGAAAATGATATATATTAGCGTATTTGAAAATGGCCCAAAATTTGGTAATAGGGTTGTAAAAATTACAGACCTCAAAAAACATAGAATACAAAACAACAGATAAAGTATTTAGTTTGCCCTCCTGAGATTGATGATCAGCATTTCTGCAGCAGCTCCTTTTACTGATTTGTCGTGATAAGACTTAATTCTCCAGAAGAAGGGCTTGAGCTGTCTAGACCCTCTGCATCAGAGCTCAAAGACTCAAGCTCTGGACGGTCCCGGGGTCAGAGCCACCTCAAGCAGTCAGACGCTCCGGCAGGTCAGCGGACGTCTGCTCTCTATTCCTGCTCTCAGATAAAGCGCCGCTTTACACTGTGGCTTATTTCTGTGTTTTTCTGAATTCTATTCATCTTGTGTCTTATCTCTCGCTCCAGGCCCATGAGAGAGAAGCAAACACTGCCTCCATGGCCAAAAGAGCCCGATAAATTTGACAGATCAACTCTCCTGATAGTCCGTCAATTTTATAAACCGGCCGGATTAATCTGATAATCCTGGTGTGAGAGATTAGCTGGCGTCGAGTTTTATACCAGTGTCACTCTGGATTAAAGGGCCACGACGCCTGTGTCAGGTTAGATGACTCTTAGTCTCAAAAAGAGCTGGGAAACCCGAGAGGACCTGATTGAAGACTGAAGACATCCGACGAAACAAAGATGCTTGTGATACACACACACACAGAAACCAACCAAACGCACAAGGAAACTAGTAAATGTGAGGTAAAGTCTGTTTAAGAATCAGTCTAACTTCATCTTTTACTTTCCTACTTTTATTACATGGGAGGGGGTTGTATTTATTTATTATATTTCTCATTTGTTCTACTCTGTCTGCTGCTTTGGCAATATAAATGATGAGTTATTTGTCATGCTAATAAAACACGTTAAAAGGAAATAATCTGCTATTAGAACTGACAAAACTAGTGTTTCACAGAGTTTTAAAATTGGCACGTTGCTGAACAATCGCTGCAGACAGCCATAATTATACTCATAAAACAAGACAATGGGATTGTATTTATGAATATTTTAATAAGCAGCACTTCTAAATGAAACTAGACCACAGATTCGTCTTGTGTACCCCCCACACACACACAGATCCAACCATTCACAGATTTCACATTACCGTTTATGTTAAAAATCTCCTGTTAGAAGTCTAATGTGTGTTAGCATTGAGGCCATCTAAACTACAGAAATTCACATTTAAAAACCTTTCTGGAAAACACACTGAAATATTGATGATATTATCTTGAACAAGGTGGGTGTGTTAATTCATTAATTTATTTTTTTGTTTACTTTCAGTATGAACAATAGATTATATACTGTAGAAGTGCACTTAATTATACTGAATGTGCACTTCTAGTGCATTTTAAATCTTAGTACATTTAAGTATATAAAAACTAATGTTATTTTACACGTGATTCTTCCATTTCTGCATCTAAACATCTACAAACCTAAAACCTGCTGTTTTATGCTATTGTTTGCAATTTGCTTATTGCGCAATTTAACTGGTATCTACATTTATTTTATTATCATAATAAACTTGTTAGTTAGAATAGAGAATTACAGCGGTCTAACCAGGTTCATACTAGCTGCTTAAAGGGGTCATATGATGCTTTTTTAAGGATCATTATTTTGTGTATTTGGTGTAACAGAATATGTTGACATGCTTTAATGTTCAAAAAACACATTATTTTTCAAGAGAATTACAGCGGTCTTACCAGGTTCATACTAGCTGCTTAAAGGGGTCATATGATGCTTTTTTAAAGGTCATTATTTTGTGTATTTGGTGTAACAGAATATGTTGACATGCTTTAATGTTCAAAAAACACATTATTTTTCAAATACTGTACATTATTGTATGTCCTCTATGCCCCGCCTCTCTCAAACGCTTAGTTTTCTACAAAGTCCCTCCTTCCGACAAGCACAGTCTGCTCTGATTGGCCAGCTGACCCAGTGCATTGTGATTGGCCGAACACCGCAAGCACTCGTCGGAAATGTAACGCCCCTTACCATAATCGCGAGCTTCATCTTTCAAAATAAATGTAAAGACAGAACCAGAAAGGGGAACAGAGTCGCGTGACAGACACAGTGATGAAGCTGGTATGTGTTTGTGATGTGCCCCCCTCTCTCTCTCTCTCTCTCTCTCTCTCTCGCGCTCTCTCTCTCTCTCGCTCGCTCGCGCACACACACACACACACACGATGCGCAAAACTCCGCATTTGAACAGTCAATAGCAAATACTTAAACTAATAACAAAACAGTAGCTGATTCAGAAGCGCCAGATTGTCATAGCAAAGTCAGAATTACCTCCTCTCCTAGGTTCACGAAACGGTCGTCCATAAAATGCATTGCTGTTCTGTTGTAAGTAATCTTAACAATTTTTAATTTTTCTGAAAAATTAACAATCTTAATCTACTTTCGGAAGGCCAAATAAAGTGCTTTTGCTTTCGCACTGAAACACACAGCGTCTCCCTGACATGGCTGCTTCAACACTAACTGCGGTTACTGAAACCACGCCTTCTTTCTTTGCGTGCACATTTGGGCAGCATTATGCTAATATTTCCACATAGTGAGGTAGATATGTGGGGGCGTGTTAGAACGAGCCGTTTTAGGGGGGCGTGGCAGAGAGGTAACTTTGATAAAGAATATCTCTTTGGTTTTGAGACTTTAGTCTTTGCAACTTCAGGGATCTTATCTATTCACAATCAGCTTGAAACACTCCAAAGAGAAAGGAAAACTTGAAATCGCATCATATGACCCCTTTAAAATGCTTGAAATACTTTGGCTTTTTAAAAAAATGTCAAATCCTAAAAAAACCTTGGAAACAGCCATTGAAAAGGTAGGATACTTAAAAGTGCTTCAACTGTTGAAAAACAATATATATGAAATTAGTGTTACATTTTTGCTAATGGCAATTTCTGTTAAAAAGCTTCATTACAATACAAAATAACAAGCGTCTATAGAAAATATTATGAAAACAATAACTTGTTCTTATTTAATCATTATATTGTTTATATATTATAATTGTTAAATAACCATTTAACAAGTGACATAATAATCAACCATTAAAATGTCAGTTGAAAATTTAACTCTTAAAGCATGAAATAAGATACCGAATCAGTCAGTTTGAGTTTAATGTGGGTATATTATCAGTAAAGTAATCATTAAACATTTGTAAGCTTTCAAAAAATATTAGCTATTTATATTAACCCCCTGGGGTCGAAGCCTGCACTGGTGTGGTCTGTCTCGTATTTTATTGATGACCACGAAAAGAACTAAAAATACTCCATAATTATTGATCGTACAGATAAGAATAAGGTATCGTTTGAAACAGCAAAGGGTCTACTTTTATTTGTGTATAGTCATAATAAGAACAAAACAATGTGCTTTTTTAAAATAAAGAAAATAAATAGGGTGCATTCTCCGCCGTCTCGCTCTTTCACCTCTCTTCACAGACACGTAAATAAAACAACATGAATCTCCGCGAATACTTGCCTCAAAGACATGAGAAATACATGCACAGAAAGCTTGAAATGTCTACTTTTAAATGAAGTAAGTCACATCCAAAACAAATATTATCTGTTAAAGTAATCCGTATGAAACCAACGCGATATCCAGTTTTCCCGTCTCAACTCATTATCTCTAATGCGGTCACACCCACGAGCTGATCGCACTTTTCAGATTCTAAACATCCACGTGAGACGCTCGCGCATGTATACGCCCACATCGCCTCCGCGTAAAGAAACAAGTTCATCCCGGCTACTTTTTGTTTCTGGAAGACGCGCTGAGAGGAATAACCCAGAATTGACCTCACAACACGATCGCGCAGCAGTGGAGAATATAATTCTGATGAGTAGCCTAAGATTACTTGCATCTGTTGTTATTGCGTTATTGTGACATAACTTGTACACATTTTACTAGTTAAGACTTTTCCCAAACTATATTTCCTGACTACATGTATGAAATCAAGTGAAACATTTTGAAATATATGTCATTTCATTGTCTAAATGTCTCACAATGCCAGGATGTTTGCATAATGTTTTATAAAATATAAAATAACAAGATATAAAAGTAGAACGAGTGTTAATGTAATTCAGAGATGAAGGCCATAATACTAATGTTGTCCAGACGAGGGAGCTACAGGATAGCAAATCCTTCAAGATTTCAGATCAAAGACTGAAAATAATTCAATATATTGACTTGTAGTAATAAATTGCATATAAATTAATTTTATTTTCATTAAGTTTAAGAAAGCCTAATATAATAAGTGTGCAACAACTGTAATCTCCTCAATACTTATAGAATAGCTCGCATCCAGCTAGCCAACTCTGTCCAAGCTGTTGTAATAGCCTAATAGGCTTTTTTATTAGAATAGAAAATAGCAAGGGCCCATAGAAAAATATTATGAAAACTATAAATGTTATACTTTTTTTTTGTTTGTTTGTTTGTTTGCAGCGGGGCAGCTCAAGAACGCCGGACACACAAGTACTCTGACTTTTTTACCCCAAGGCTGCCCAGGCTGGCTTTGTCAAGCCAACATCAAAGTTTGTCTTTGAACTTTAGCCACTAGTTTAAATACTTACAGGGGTTAAAAACACTCTAAATTTCAGCTAATTTGCATTTAATATAAATTTAAACTGAAAAAAAAAAAAACTTTATTTAACATTTTGTTGACACATAAGTATATTCTTTAAAGTATATTATTTCTGTATCAAGTACTCTTTTTTTAAAGCATGCTAACACTTCTCTTTTTCACGAGAGGAGAGAAGAGAACAAGAGATCTGCGAGTCATAAAAAACTCTCAGTAGATCAATAGCAACACGAGTGTTTGTCTGCAGGCATGAAGACGGCCGTTGCAGATTAGAATAACTCTCTCACACACACACAGCGATGAATGAGTCTCCTCGGGCCCCGGGGACTCCCGAGAGCTGGACTGCATTGATTAAGCATTAAGGTGATCAACCCATCGGGGCGGCCATCGATCTGCTTCTTAAATGGACAGATACGAGCATCACGAGACCCTGGGGACTAACAGACCATCCCGACGAATGAAAACAGAGCCCACAGATGCAGAAAATCAGACTTCATCTGTACATTATAGTCAGGTTTCACTGAATTATCTCTAAAATGCCAAAGTTAGAGCTCGGTATTGAGACAAATTTCACAATTTGATTTTAATTCAACTAGCTACTGAATCAATTCAATATCAATTAATTTGAATATATAATCAGGTATGGTATGTTAATTTTTTATTTATGGATAAAATCTACAGTGGGTACGGAAAGTATTCAGACCCCCTTAAATTTTTCACTCTTTGTTATATTGCAGCCATTTGCTAAAATCATTTAAGATACTATACAAAACTATACAATAAACCCTGTCAGTCGCTACATTACTAAATTACTATTGAAGTGATTTATAAACCAACATTCAAATTGTGCATAAGGCACATTTTATATAAAAAATTCATACAAAATATTATATAATAAAAATGTATTATAAAATATTCTTAAAAGTAATGAAAAATTTTATTTTTTATAAACAAATTGATTATACATTTTTTTATGATGTAATTCTGTTTCTACTCCAGATTTTTGTTGAAATATAAACATTTAAACAGTGGATATCATAACCTGTTGTATGTTCAATCTATTCTAACTCTAACATACATTAAATATTGAGGAACAGGTTAAGTATAATTGAAATTAGTATGTAATTGTCACAGCACAGAAGGAGACCAGGGACGGAGAGGTAAAGTAAACAGAGCTTTATTGAACAGGTGCTTGGAGAGTGAGAGAGATGGAGAGCAAACGGGTTAGAGCAACAGTCTATGACTCAGGGAGGTCGGTGACGAAGTCGACTCCGATGTGGGACCATGGCCGGTGAGGTATGGGAAGGTGTACCAGTTTGCCTTGAGGTAGGTGACGGGGGGATTTGGTGATAGCGCAGACTGAGCATCCCTGGACAAAGCGCCGGACCTCACGCGCCATAGCGGGCCACCAATAGCGGGATTCGAGGAGCGAGAGGGTTTGCTGGCTGCCTGGATGTCCCGAGCCCGGAGAGGAATGCAGCGAGTCCAGAAGGGTACTGCGGAGAGTGGATGGGACATAGACCTTCCCTTCTGGACCTCCCGGCGGAGCTGGTTCTGAG
>NW_015557072.1:491114-491966 GCF_001515605.1 Sinocyclocheilus anshuiensis
CGTCTGCTCGGTTGTTTTTGGGTCCGGGACGGTAGGTAACAGTGAACTGGAAACGGGTGAAGAACAGCGCCCACCGTGCCTGAGGGGGGTTGAGGCGTTTGGCCTCCCGAAGATATTCCAGGTTCGGGTGGTCAGTGATGACCTGGAAAGGATGACGAGCTCCCTCCAGCCAATGTCTCCACTCCTCCAGCGCGAGCTTGATGGCGAGAAGCTCGCGGTTCCCGATGTCATAATTCTGCTCCGCCGGGGACGCCGGGGAACAGAAGCATGCACAGGGATGGAGGCTAGGAGGCTCTCCAGACTGCTGGGAGAGCACCGCTAGCACCGCTCCAGTGGAAGCGTCTACTTCCACGACAAATGGTTTCTGAGGATCGGGCAGCGCGAGGGTATGAGCGGTGCAGAAGTCTTCCTTCAATTCTTCAAAGCTCTGGAGGGCGGTGGGCGTCCAGGACAGAGACTTGGGCTTATTACGGAGCATAGACGTGAGGGCGGCTGTGTGCTGACTGAAATGGTGGATGAAACGGCGGTAGAAATTTGAGAATCCTAGAAAGCGTTGGAGTTCCTTAACGGTCTTGGGTTGTGGCCAGTGGTGAATGGCTTGGACTTTTTTGTCATCCATCTGGATGCCCTGAGGACTGATGACATATCCGAGGAACTTGACGGTGGTAAGGTGGAACTCGCACTTCTCCAGCTTGAGATAGAAGTGGTATTTTCTCAGCTGTTTAAGGACCTGCTCCACGTGGTGGCGATGTTCGGCCAGGTTCCGGGAGTAAATCAGGATGTCGTCGATATACACGATCACAGAATGATGGAGGAACTCCCGGAACACCTCGTTCATGAATCCCTGGAAGA
>NW_015557072.1:492122-493231 GCF_001515605.1 Sinocyclocheilus anshuiensis
CGGCTAGGAGGCTCTCCAGACTGCTGGGAGAGCACCGCTCCGACTCCTACAGTGGAAGCGTCTACTTCCACGACAAATGGTTTCTGAGGATCGGGCAGCGCGAGGGTATGAGCGGTGCAGAAGGCTTCCTTCAATTCCTCAAAACTTTGGAGGGCTGCGGGCGTCCAGGACAGAGACTTGGGCTTATTGCGGAGCATAGACGTGAGGGCGGCTGTGTGCAGACTGAAATGGTGGATGAAACGGTGGTAGAAATTTGAGAACCCTAGAAAGCGTTGGAGTTCCTTAATTGTCCGGGGTTGTGGCCAGTGGTGAATGGCGTGGACCTTTTTGTCATTTATCCGGATGCCCTGAGGACTGATGACATATCCGAGGAACCTGACGGTGGTAAGGTGGAACTCGCACTTCTCCAGCAGCGTCTACTTCCACGACAAATGGTTTCTGAGGATCAGGCAGCGCGAGGGTATGAGCGGTGCAGAAGTCTTCCTTCAATTCCTCAAAACTTTGGAGGGCTGCGGGCGTCCAGGACAGAGACTTGGGCTTATTGCGGAGCATAGACGTGAGGGAGGCGGAATTTAATGGCATACTCGCTCACAGAGGCCTTGCCTTGATGGATACGGAAGAGCTGGTCATGCACGGATATCTCAGCCGCGCTGTGACTAAACACCTCCTTGAAGTGGGCGGTGAACATAGATAGAGTGCGAAGGGCCTGACTGTTACTGTCCCACATGGACTGGGCCCAGTGAAGAGCGCGGCCGGCGAGATGAGAGATCATGAAGGCCACCTTGGCGCGGTCATTGCATCAGTACTCCGGTTATTGTGAACGGGTGTGTGAGATGATTGGGCCTGATGAGGCTGGACTCTCCCTGACAGTAATATAGTGCATACATTTATCAAAATGTTCCTTTCTACAATTTTTTTTTCTCTCTAGCTAACTATCGAGTGTATGGACAATGGATGTCATTCCTGAGACATTAAAGAGTGTTTATTGTTTGAATTTTGTAATACAATTGGCAGAAATTTAAAGCTGAGACTTTGTTTCATATGTGACCCTGCAGCACAAAACCAGTCTTAAGTCGCTGGGGTATATTTGTAGCAATAGCCAACAATGC
>NW_015557072.1:493246-501496 GCF_001515605.1 Sinocyclocheilus anshuiensis
GTCCTATCCTAACAAACCATACATCAATGGAAATATGATTTATTCAGCTTTCAGATGACGTATTAATCTCAATTTTGAAAAAATGTAATCTTATGACTGGTTTTGTGGTCCAGGGTCACATATTAGCTTGTTGCGATTTATTGGATGGGAGATGTAGTAATGTTTAGTTAAGTTTTGTCCGTGCATCAACTGAAAACAGCATAGATCAAAATCAAGAAAACAATATTTTCAACCCAGCCCTAATCAAAATGGCAAAATATTTTCTGTAACCCAGCAAGATCAGGGTCGAGCAAATAGAAGTAACTTAATAACAATCAAAAGCAAAGGAAAGCGTCCAACATGGCAGAAACACAAAGTGACTTTAAAAATGATCTGATGACTGTATTTAAGCGTTGTGTTTGCTGGCAGCGTTCAAAATGACAATATATGCCGCTTTCCTGATTAAATTTGCATGTCAAATGTGGGCGACGTTTTATACAATATGTAACACTTACGGATGTCAAACCCTTCACTTCGCATTTTCCCGAGTCGCAGACAGACAGCAGAGCCCAACACAACAACAATCATCTGCATTCATGAGAAGCGACAGACGAGTCCAGGTGTCAGTTACCGCTTTAACTCAATCCAGCAGCGCTGCACTGTGCTCACGCATCCGCTAGAACACGGCCCTGTGCACACGGGTAATTGCCAAGGTCTTTCGGATCAATCAGCATTGATCGTACACTTTCCTGCTATTACTTGAGCTGAATGAGCTCTAGAGGAACCGAAAAGAAAGCGCTGCTCATGTGACCTCTGACCCCGGTGGACGGTTTCTGCTTATTTTGGTGAATTTACTTTATATTCAATCATTAACAAATTCCACTCTCACTTTTTTCTGATTGGTCGTGACATTCTGCCGTGGAATGCATTTGGCACTAAACTGCAGTTGATCGTTGTTTCACACCGAACTCCACACTCACATAATAAAACAATTTACACTCAAATCAATATTTCATGTCTGCAATATGTTGAGTATTCAGTATTAATAAGGACATCACAAAATAAAGGCTGATCCTGAACCAGGTTTGTTTTGTGAGCGCTACCATCTGACCACAAAAAATCCTTTTCATATCTGGTGTCTTTTTTGGGGAAAAGGTTCAATTAAAATAAAAAAGATGTATATCAATAAAATGTAATGATTAAACAATCAGGTCTTTTACAAGCCACTTTGATGTAGTATTTTTATCTGTTGCTTTTTTCAGGCCAGCAATGGATCCATCCAAATCTCAAGCAAATCTGTCAAGCAAACCCATTTATTTCCCGTGTCTTCCAGCCATGTTCACACTTAATATTTCATCTGTCTCTCTTTTTTCCCCCAATGCCACAAGCAATGATAAGAGATCCAGAATACTTTACTTTTCCTCCTTCAACCACACACACACACACACACACTGAAAAAAATGAAAATAGTAGGATGTCCTCATTTCTGCACAGTTTTTTATCTCCCATGTTTAATAAACTTGTAATTTTCTAGTATTTCCCAGAATTTGCAGACACATAAAAAGTATCATGACATTCTGATTGGCTGTCTTTGTGAAGTCGGAGTGCACAGTGTTTTAATCTGTCCACCGTGAAGCTGAGTTGTTTTTACATTCCCACACACTGAGTGCTTCTGAAGAAGATTCGGTGGCTGGGTTTGATAGTGCTATCGAGTCTTTAATGAAAAGATATTCAGAGTTTTTCTCTGAGACATCCTCACAAAAATATATCCCACTTCTCAGAGGTTTTTCCAAATTCAAATGGTCACTTCAAGCCAGTGTTTACAAAAATGAGCTGCAATTCAATGCAAAGAATAAAGTACACTTCATTTTTTACATGTACACTATGCATTCAGTTTGCATGGTATACATTTAATCATCAGCATAATAAGCACATATTGTCCAATTTTTTCAACCACGCATAGAGTGTACATTCAGCTTGCATATGAATCTTGAATTAGTTTGTCCACAAGGTGGCGACACTGAGTGTAGTTTCAAAGTAGAAAAAGAAACAAAAGAGACAGATCAACAACAAACTACTGACGATGCAATTAATTATTCGACGGTCATGGTGATGAGCGTTCGCGCAAGACGATTCAGAGATTTGCACAAATTTAAAAGAGCGCAAAGACATTTTTATCACTCAAAACGTCCAGAGTGGAACAGCACAAACACTGGAAAATTATGTAAGTTTCTAGCGTGCAGAGGTTGAGAGCCAGTGTTCGTGCATGATATGAAATGAAGCGTAGTTTGAAAGGCTGTGCGCATACGTTAAGCGATCGCATCAAAACTTAAGTGTACTTTAAAGGTGCTGTAAACAATTTTTGAGAAACCCTGTTGAAAGTGGATCAGACAGAGCACCAAAACACACTTGAAGCCAATCAGCAGTAAGGGGTGTGTCCACTTGTGATGAGGGAGGTGCCGTTTGTGAATTTGGGGGTGGAGCTATTAAGAGAGGGGTGTGATCCTTTTGGGAGGGGCGTGTCTGTTTTGGTGATTTCAAATATCAACAGCGTTTCTCAAATCGCTTACTGCAACTTTTTAAAATGACTACAAATACATTTTTATCGCTGTGTTGGGCTGTACACTTTGCCTCAGAATTGAAGTGTTCTTGTAGCGAAACTAGTTTACTAGTTTAGTTCACCATTTCTATAATGAGAAGCTCCCCCAAAAACGAAGTCAAGATCTCGCAGGATCTCAGAACCTCGACAATGAGGTCATATTAGTTTGCTCGCGCTGATCCGAACGCCGGCGTCTGATTAATCTTGATGAGCGTTTGACGAATTACAATGCCAGAAAATGAAGGAAAGCTCATTTTCGGAATCCGTCGGCGAGGCATTGTTTGGAGCTGATTTGAGGAAGGCCGAGGGTTGTGGATTTGATGAGGACATGTTAATATCTACTATTGAGACGAGATAAGATCTTCATTAGACTTAGCGCTAGCTCGAGGGAGGTCTTATCGGTGTCTGAGGGGAGTGCGGGAGGAGATTAGAGCAGAAGGCCGGCTTACACTTCACCGTCAGTCCCGAGGCTTTGTGACGGGGTCAACTTAATTTTGTTCCTCTGATATTAAAAACCTGTCTGAGATAAAGAGTTACTCTTTATTAGCTGTGGAGGGAAGCGTGCGGGTGGATGGAGGCCGACTCACCGTTCTCCAGGAATTCTGCGACAACAGGCCGGCCTTCCTCCTGCAGACTCAGAAATATCAGATTTCTCAGAGCGTTTCCTTCATGGGACACTACAGGCGACTACTGAATATAGAAATATAACTAGAGAGTTGTGATATGGAGTTTGCTGTTTTCATAGAATTATTAAAACTTTAATGACACCGACAGCACAAATATGTGGTTGGAATCATTTCCAGAACATTTTTTTTTTCCAGATGATGGACTATAAGAAAAGTAAGCAGCCAATCTTGAGCATTTAAAGTGGCACAAACAACAAAACTGCAGTGAGAGTTTGAAGAAGCAGAACGATAATGTGCTTTGGTTTGGACACTGATATACTTATTGTTATAGTTACCACAACATGTTCCACTTATTTCACCATATTCACTTGATTATATACTTGATTATATTAGAGATGCACCGATCGATTGGACAGGGACTGGAATTAGCAGATTTTTCGCATGACATTTTCTGTGATTTTTCTGTTTTGACGTCACACTTACGGCGACTGATAATGTATTTATATCGTGCCAGAACAGAAAGTTATAGGTGCATACTGTGGTAGAAAAAACAACAACATTTATAATATGATTTAAGTACGCAACATTGCGCGGCCAAAATATTTCAACATGATTGCAGTGTGATTTTATACAATAGTAGTTCAATAAACAATAAGTTAAAATTAAGTGACACATATCTTCGACACAATATTGACTATTTTTGCTCAATTTCGCTGATGAAAATAGTTCAAATCAAAGCCACAGCAGAACAGTTTTGTGTCTCCGAGCAACACAGCGGTGTTTCGTTACTGAATGAATCTACGTTTTTGAACGAATCGAGTGAGTCAATGATTCAGTAACCCATTTATAAAGACAGTAGTCACTGGCCTCGTTTCTGAATCAATCAGCCGTTTGAACGAATCTGTTGAATGACTAAATGACTCACTCATTGAAACAGTCATTTGCTGCCACCTGCTGGTTTGGTTTCATATTTAAAACGGTCATTGCATTTTTCCCAACATTTCTTATTTGTATGTTTAAAAATATATATTTATTATTATATTATTTATACCCCTTTTCTAGTCACAGAGCACTTTATTTTGAGAGTTATTTAGGTGAGAGAACATCTGTAACTTTGTACAGATTGGATATATATATATATAATATCTATATCATCTATATATACAGTATATATATCTATCTATTAGGGGTGGGAGAAAAAATCGATTCTCCGATGCATCGCAATTCTCTCTTCAACGATTCTGAATCGATTCTGAGCTTGTTTTTTTTTTGTGTTTGCGCTTTGTGTTTGTTGTCCTGAAGCTCGATCGCGGCTGCGGTTAAATGCACTTGCATATACTTTTATATGAAATTGATGTAAATGTATGTCAGTTATGTTTTCAGAGCAGGACAGAACATCTGATATATCGAAATAGATCTGTGTTTAGTGTAAATGCAGCCTGTTAAAGCTGCCACTGTCTATGATCTCATAATCAAATGGCAATAATGCTGAGGAAAAAAGAAAACCCCATAACTAGCCTATTGTCTGTAAACGTTCGGATGCTTAAAGAACACTTATTTTAAATAAGGAATTGTTTTAAAAAGTAGTCTGTTTATATAATAAAAACAAAGTAAATTTTGCACAAATAAAATTTGATATAAAATGTATATGAAAATATAGCCACGTGCAGTAATATTGAAAATTGAGAATGTGACGCATTGTGATATTGAGTTGATAATGATAATCGTAATTGAATTGAATCGTGAAACCAGTGAAGATTCACACCCCTATTTTTAAGATGGCAGTACTGACATACAGAGATTCCAACTATAAACAAAAAAGCATAGAAACAGCAATTTTGGTTAAAATGTAAAGTTGTAAAATGTATTTGCACAGCAGAAGAATTAATTAGGAAAAAATGTAGATCAAGAATCATTTTGGAATCGGATCGTGACTCCCAGAATCGGATCGTGGAGTGCCTAAAGATTTCCACCCCTAATATCTATCTATCTATCTATCTATATATATATATATAGTTTTTTTTGTTTGTATATGTATCTGGCGGCGGGGATACACACGATTTGTGTGTCGTTTGTTTGGGAGCGGAGCATGCACGGTCAGCTTTCGAGGAGCATCTTGATTATTTCCAGTTGTCTTTTTTAACATCATAATCTCTATGGCATAAAAATAAAATACTGCAATGCTAGCTTTTTTTTGTTCCTTCCCAACATTGTGCAGCCCTGCTCTATGGTCTCCTCTAAATGTCTGGGGCCTCGTGAATTCATAAGTGCTGCTGCTAGAAAAGGCTCCTGTTCTCCAGGAGGTTTATAGAGTAACATATAATAACAAAATAATCTAGAAGCGAGATTGAGAGTCACTTTTATTGAAAAATAGAGATCTCTTCGCCAAAAAAAAAAGCAAAAAGAAAACTGCATTTTCTATAAAATTGCTTCTCACATTTTAAAAACCTAAGCATTATAATTTGAAGTCCGACACACGGCGCTCATTAGAAGCCACTCTTTCCTGAGTCAATCAAGACAAATCTCTGCACAAGCTCTTCCCTCTTCAGTTAAAGCACACCGCGAGCGAGACGGAAATGAACAAGACCTCCATTAAAGCCTCAAATCACCTCATACAGAATAACACACACTCAAAGACTTTCATATCAAGCTGAGTAAATTGCTCTTGAGTGACGTACTGAATGAGATTATTAAAACATTTGATATTTTCAACAATGTAAAATAATTTGGGCCCCGTTCTTATCTAGCAGGAAGTTTCCCAGAACTGAGACTTTTCCTAGAGCTACTTCAGAGTTTCTCTCAATAAACCTGCAGCTCATTGCAAACTCACTTGGTTACAGTTCATCATCTCATGCCTCAATGCTATGAGTTACAGAGCTGGGTAGATTACAAATTATTGTCCGTTACTGATTACAAATTACAGATTATATGATAAAAAGTCATTTAGGTTACTCATTTTAGGTAATGTATTCTAACTACTTTTTAGATTACTTTTTTTTATCCAACTTTACATTTATCATTAAATATCAATATTATTCTTATTGATATTTAAAAAACACAAAAAAAACTAAGAGAAAGAAAAAGAAAATATATTATTTTTTTATATCAACATCAAAAAATGCATTAAACGTTACATTAGTGAGTTGAGCGTGAGTGAATAGCTCAGCTATTTCCCCTCAAATGCATAAGTATGGTTTACAAATGTATTTATACAACATACAGTCAAAGATAAATGGTATGACACAGTAGGATTTTTAGAATCAAGAGAATCAATAAAATATGAATAATTGACTGCCCTTATGTGAATAATATGTAATCCATAACAATGTAACTGTAATCTGATTATGAGCATTATAAAATGTAATATACTCCAATTACAAGTACTTAAATTTTAGAATCTGTTTACAATCCATATATGTTTACATGTAATCAGTTACTACTAGAACTGATAAATTACTATATATTTAAAGTAATCCGACACAATCTAATGAATAGACTTTTGTCCAAGAACCAAAAAAAAAAAAAAAGTCTCAAAGACTGATGGACTGACCAAATAAATGCTTGCTGCAAAAAAATTGGAGCCATAAACATTTTATATGGCTGCTAAACATGAACCATGGACGAAGGGAGATGGACAGTGGAAGTTTAGCTTTAGATTTAATGAGACATGTTTCACGAGGTGAATTATTATTACATTCTGCTAAACATCTTCTTTTGTGTTCCACTAAAAAAAAAAAGTCTGGTTCTTTAAACGCGGATGAAATGTCGTCCTCAGGAACCTTCAGAAACAGCAGCAGTGAAGACGGTGAATCCAGACGTAGGTCTCAGTTTAGTGAACTCTGCGCGTTGGAAGATTGTTTTCTTACTTAAAGATGTATTGCGAGTCCCGCAGGACACAGTCAGGTGCGTGAGCTTGACCTGTTTTAATCAGAAGATGATTTTAATGTGTGCACATCTGTTTGGCGCTGCATCTGCTGTCGAGCTTTCGTTCTGTCGTTTCTCATTTTGTCACTCGTCTGTAAGAGTTTGTTTAAACCCTTGCACTGTTTTATCCAGCTTGTGTCTCATGCGGAAATTCTGTTAAAGACGGTTCAGCTAAAAATGAAACCATTCGTGTGCGGATCTCATAGCAAACTGAGGAAGTTCATGAAGTTGTGTAATGAGTTATTCTGGAGAAGTTTGTGTGTGGAAGAAAGCATGATTCCATAATGAAGATAATTAACTTCAGAGAGCCGCGTCTGGACCGCTGGCTTGGGTTTTTAAGGGAGATGAAGAGGAGAATTCAATTATCGGAGTTTTCTGAATCGTGACTGTGCAGAAATAATTATCTCTCATGTTTTTGTGCATATGTTAATTAGACCTTTAGAGTCAACGGGAGAACAATGTTTAGACACGGATCCGGTAAAGAGAGAAGGGTAACGGCTAAACGAATACAGTGAAGGAAAACGAGGCCAGAAAGGAAGGATCTGGTGAAATCTCGCTGGTCTGCAGTGAATCTGGGTCTCCGTCGAGCCGGAGGAGCTCTGATCTCTCACACATTCATCTCAATGACAGCTGCTTGGCTGGAGTCACCTGTGCTCACTACTGCTGCCAGACTCTTCTGAGCCAATCACACGAGCTCTGAACGTCACGTGACCAGTGACACTCTAAAACATCCACTGTTCAGTGTTCACTACAGAATATGATTTTAAAGAACGAATGAAGGAAAAAAAAACAGATTAAATGAACTGTCAAGAACAGCAGTGAGGAGAGGACCTGAAAGAAGACAGTGAGTTGGACGTGATTAAAGATGAATGTGAGTGTGTGTGGAGCAGATCCGTTCAGATGACACACGTTCTGAAGAAGCGGATCTGAGGCAAATGAACACAAGTGATCGTTCATCAGCAGATCTCAGCAACATCTGCAGGACGTCAAGACCCAACACAAGAACCGACAGCACATTACAGAGACGAGAGTGTGACGAATCAGCGCTGATCAGCAGCTCTGTGGGATGTCTTCAGAAACACACACACACACACACACACACACACACACACACACACACAC
>NW_015557072.1:501992-507696 GCF_001515605.1 Sinocyclocheilus anshuiensis
GAGAGAGAGAGAGAGAGAGAGAGAGAGAGAGTGAGAGAGAGAGAGATAGAGAGAGAGAGAGAGAATGTGTGTGTTGATCTTACTTTGAGGTTGCAGGAACGAAAATCAGTGGAACATTTTCCCTCCAGAGACCTGCACAAAAACAGAGACATTTACATGAGAAACTACATACAATCAGTCATGAATAAACGTATGTGAGTCTATCTATCTATCTATCTATCTATCTATACTATACTATACTATGTATCACTAGCATTCAAAAGTTTTAAATATGTCTAAATAAGTTTTAAAAGAAGTCTATTCTACTGTCCTCTGCAATTATCTAATCAAAAATACAGTACAAAAATGTGAAATATTATTAGAATGTAAAGTAGCTGTTTTCTATGTGAATGCACTGTATGTTAAACTGTAATGTATTTCTGTGATGCGCAGCTGTATTTTCAGCATCATTCCTCCAGTCTTCAGTGTCACATGATCTTCAGAAATAATTCTAATATGCTGATTTGCTGCTCAAGAAACATTTCTGATTATTATCAATGTTGAAAACAGTTGTACTGCACAATATTTTTGTGGAAACTGTGAAACATTAGATTTTTTCAGGATTCACAGATGAATAGAAAGTTCAAAAGAACATATAAATATAAATGTCTTTACTGACACGTTTGATCAGTTTAATACATCTATTGGTCAATGATCTGTTGTCATACGAACACACTCATGCTTGAGAACAATGACACAATCTTGATTTGTAAGTGAACTACTCCTAAGATATACTGTATAGTTGTTATGATATTTCATCTGTATTTTGTAGAAATAAAAATGTGCATAATGACAACTCATTTGAATTTCATTTGGCAGCAGTCATACTGAAAAGCAACTCTGACATTTTAGGATAATTGTGCCGTAACATTGTTATTTTTCATTAGAAATGTTGATTGTATGCTTGGAGGAACACAAAATGTGACCGTCAAACCTAAAAACGTGTAAATTTAGGATTAATGGAGGCACGTTTCTGACTGGATAGAAATTACACTGTCAGATCTGTGTGTGTGTGTGTGTGTGTGTGTGTGTGTGTGTGAGAGAGTGTGTGTGTGTGTGTGTGTGTGTGTGTGTGTGTGTGTGTGTGTGTGTGTGTGTGTGTGTGTGTGTGTGTGTGTGTGTGTGTGTGTGTGTGTGTGTGTGTGTGTGTGTGTGTGTGTGTGTGTGTGTGTGTGTGTGTGTGTGTGTGTGTGTGTGTGTGTGTGTGTGTGTGTGTGTGTGTGTGTGTGTGTGTGTGTGTGTGTGTGTGTGTGTGTGTGTGTGTGTGTGTGTGTGAGAGAGAGAGGGTGTGTGTGTGTGACTGTCCTCTTAAAACTGATCTACATCAACAGCGGCATCAAGATTAAGGGTTTAAGGCAAATTAAACTCTCTGTATCAAACATCTCTGGGTTCAGTTTCTGGATGATTGAGCTTTTACATTTCATTTCAAATATCTATAAACATCAGATGCTGTTATGATGTTTTACTGCACTGAGATGCCAATTCTGGCCCCATAATACTAATCAAACCTGAACATACTGTACATGTATACATGCTGGAAAAAAAACAAAAAATCAAGCGCAATGCATGGAAATATTTCAGGTGAAGTGGAGAATCTGTAACTTTGTTCACATACACATTACAGAATAATTTGAATAAAACAAGAGGATCATAAAAATAGCTTTTTTTTTTTTTTATTAGTGCTGCCCTAAATAAGTTTTTTTTCACATAGCAGATATTTACATACAGTCCACAAGACAACATAACAACTGAACTTACAAAAATATTACTCACCCTGTATAAAAGATTCAGAATATTAAAAATAACATAAATCATCCAGTTGCTTCAACAGAAAAAATGGAATAGCCTATATATTTGATCTTATATATATAATTATAAAAGAAGCACTTAAGTCCTATTTATAAAATGTCTCAAAAGTAATTCAAAAGTTAAGCTAATTGCATTTATTATAGATGTAAACTATTAACAGCAATTAGCATGCAGTTCAGTTTCTAAAAAAAAACAAACATTTAGTTAATATACTTGAGTATATTCTTTGATCTTAAGTATATTATTCCAAAACAAGTACTCTTTTTTTAAAACGTGTGCTAAAGTGCACTTGTTTTGGTTTGTGATGTTGGTGTGTCATCTGATTTGAAGCTTTATTTGCTGCTGGATCTCTAAATTATATATATATATTTTTTTTTTGTCTGACAGAAGTTCATTTGCAAACAGGAGGCATTTGACTTTCTCTCTCATTTCGGCTTTAATTTGTGCCCCTTCACAGTGAAATTAACCCCTCTTCATTTCCCATCACTGTCAAGAGCGGGTCGCCATGGAAACGGTTACTGTGGCAACAAAGGGAGGCGGCGACCATCGAGCCTCCTCCTCTGAGCTCTGGATGAGGGGCTCGTTACAAAAATGGGCTCAGCCATGTTGAATTAGCACTAATTAGGATAATTACGCCCGGCCTCTTTCTGCTGGGGAAAATGGCTTCTGTAGAAAGTGGCTGAATAAATTAGACAGAAAGTCACGGTGCTGCGGCGTTTCTCAATCACAAGGCAAGCAGGCCGAGTCACATGTTTGCGCTGGGCGGGAGTTACAAATCACGGCTGTTTTAACGTGTTCTGCTGCGACGCTTCCAGTAAACAAATGAAGCGCTGTGATGTTCCAGAGGAGCTGGAGGAGCTCCAGAGATGCTCTCAGAGCTTTGGCAGACAAACACCTTTAGCTGCGAGCTGGATTCGTCCATATGTTTCCTGAGTGTGTGTGTGTGTTTATGTGTGTGTGTGTGCGTGCGTGCGTGCGTGCGTGTGTGTGTGTGTGTGTGTGTGTGTGTGTGCGTGTGTGTGTGTGCGTGCGTGCATGCGTGTGTGTCTGAGTGTGTGTGTCTGTGTGAGTGTGTGAGTGTGTGTGTGAGTGTGTGTGTTAGATTTACCTACATTATGAGACGAAGCCTACGGTCCCCATGAGAAAACCAGCATCATAAACGTACTAAACAGCCTCCTAATGAACACTTCAAAATGTGGCGTGTGTGAGAGGGTTTAGAGAATATCATTAGCTCAAGATAAAACAACAGAAGACCCAACATAATAACAACCAAACGTGTGTGTGTGTGTGTGTGTGTGTGTGTTTCTTCTGCCTCAGTGCTTCCAGAGATCTTCAACCAGCAGGAAAGAGAAACACAGTTTCAGAGAAGAATATTGACCAAACAGTCAGAGAAATCCAAACTGAAAACGGTGGAGATCCGGCCATCACTGCTGTGCAAACCAGATATTAACAGTGATAATGATGTTTGAATAAGCAGATTGGATGAGCAGCGAAGGTAAACGTCTTTAAGAACACACACACACACACACAGCTCTGCCTCGGGTTTCAGGGCATCAGATGCAGGAAAAGCGAGGAATTAGGGAAGGATTTAACGTGCAGTAAAACACAGCTGAGAGCAAACAGCTTCAGTTTAATCAAGCTGTGCTAATTATCTACAAATTATTATTGAACAATAAAGTGGTTAAGCTAACAAACTCTGAAGGGTCCGGTTTCCATCAGACATTAGTGATTATATCCATGATTTCATTTTTTTCTGTGTGTGGACGGTTAAAAGTCGTCAGCACCAACACAGTCTCACAGCAATATGTCATTATTTTACATTTTGGTAAATTTGTAGGAATCAATATGATCTCAATGCAATTATTTAATATGATATCCCACTTAAGGTTAGGTTTAGGGGTCAATCTTACGATTATGCCTATAGTATGCTTACTTTTAAATCAATATGCAATCACACAAATCAGTATAATAGTATATGAATTCATTGACTTCACCATCAGTAATGATCATGATGTACCAAGACTCGAACCCACAACCTTGGGGTTACAAGTCTGACTCTCTAACCATTAGGCCAAAAAAAATCAACAATCAGTAAGGAACATACTTTACAATGTAAAAAACAAAACAATAAACATTATTAAATCACTACAAATTTAGTTTTGGGCTTTAGTAGGCTATTCCATCCACATTTGCATTTAGATTTGCATTTTAGCCTACTGTAAGATTGGAAATATATTTTCTTGATCCTATAATATATTTTGAAATAGATTTTGGCATATGAAGGTTGAAACTTTGGCATTGAAAACTTAAGTTCACCTTACTTTAATAAAGTTATGCCTACTAAATTTTGTAAGCTCAAATAACCACATTTTTCAAGTTGAAAATGCTTAATATTCTAAGTAAAATCCACTTAAGTCAGTGGAAACTACCTCAAAAAGTTCAGTTAAGTAAACAAAAAAATAATAATTACCTCATTTTAATATTTTTTTCCAACTAAACTTCAAGTTGAACATACTTAATGTTCTACATAAATGCAACTTAACTGAGTCAGTGCAAAAAGATAACTATAGTTGAGAGTATTATTATTATATATTATAATATATACAGAGGTTGTGTTAGACTTTAACATTGTCCATCATTTTGACGGAGAGGGTCGTAAAAATTCCGTCATAATCTTTTATGACCCGTAATTTTAACTTTTTCGTATTTTAATTATAATAACACATTTAATTGCTTGTATTTAATTTTTAATAATACAGGACGCATATAGGCTTATGCATTTATTTATGAAGAGAAGAGATGAACAGAGATTGTGTGTCACTTTTCACATTTAACATCACACCCCACACAATGACAGCAGAGGCCACTAAAAACAACAAAATATGCTACGGCTGGATAAAACAAAAAAACAATTTATCTATTTTAATAGATTCTAATTTTTATGAACCAATATCGATTCTTAAATCCCAATCAATTCTGTTTTCAGTTGATGAATGAACCGTACATATAGTGTGCCTACCAACCAATAAATCACAATAGGCTAAGCTTTGTTGTTACTTTTGATATGAAACAAAGTCAAATTATGTCCATTATATTAGGAAATTTAAGCAATAAATACTGCTTTGATGTTCTTTACTGTGGCATGATAGATCGCTGTAGCCACCTCAGATCAAGCGAAGCGGCAGCGTAAACTGATAATCTGCTGGAGGTTATTAAGCCTCTAATTAAGAAACCACAACTAGATCCTAATGAACTTGCAAATTACACACCCATTTAAAATCTTCCATTTATGTCAAAAGTTTTATAAAAAGTTGTCTGCTCAATTGTGCTCTTTCTTGCAAAAACAAATATCTCTATGAAGAATTTCAGTCAGGTTTCAGGCCCCACCATAGCACAGAAACTGCACTTGTTAAAATTACAAATGACATGCTTCTTGCGTCAGACCAAGGCTGTATCTCATTGCTAGTTTTACTTGATCTTAGTGCTGCGTTCGACACTATAGATCATGACATACTCAACTATAATTCAAACTCTATAACTCAACTACGATTACAAAACTATACAGGTATTCAGGGGCAGGCTTTAAGATGGTTTAGATCCTACCTCTCTGATCGCTAACACTTTGTTTATTTAAACGGGGAGTCATCTCAATTATCACCAGTAAAATCTGGAGTGCCACAAGGATCTGTCCTAGGTCCTCTGCTATTTTCAATATACATGTCACCCCTTGGTAATATTATTAGAAAATACGGGATTAGTTTCCACTGTTATGCCGATGATACTCAACTATATATCTCAACAAGACCAGATGAAACTTCTAAATTATCTAAGCTAACAGAGTGTGTTAAAAATGTAA